>NW_024387314.1:0-9294 GCF_900408965.1 Simochromis diagramma
CGGGAGCCGCTGGTGACCCGCCCCCCTCCGAGGAAACCATCTAACGAAAAAACTACGAGACTGCTTCAGGTTGTCTTCCCAAAATCGTTAACTTTTCCAACATTCTCCAGATACAACAGTGTATATTAGGGAAAAAAAAAAAATTCATGAGTCCAGCAATTCTCAGGTTTAAACCCGTACAGACCCAGATAATGGGAGCGTCTTTCCTGCCCTTGGTGGAAGAAGCACCCTTTGTATAGTTTATCAGTTCAGCTACAATTATGATTATCTCTAGCGACCTATTTTCAAGGCACGAATAAAATAAAGAGTTCTTTCTTGTTGACTCTGAACAAACCGAAACCATTTGGGCCTTCAACAAGGCGTCTCCTAAGAGATTTAGAAGAAACAATTGTAGTCTTGCAGGGAGTTCATCTTGTGGTACTTCAACCTTGTACCAGCTGTGTTCTCACATCAATTCTTGGGTCAAAGAAGAAAAATAACTAAAACAAAGGGGCCTTATTGAATGACAGAGTTTTCCTGTATAATGTCACTATAAACAATATCCAGTAAATGCTCCCACGGTACTAAAATACCTAACAATAATCATCAACTCCCTCATTCCTCCTCTGGTCTTATTGCTCAGCTGAAGATGAGTTCACTTCTGATGTTACAATCAGCATCACCAGTACAGCTCCCAGGAGCTGCTGCTGGCAGATTCAATCATGCATGCTTGATTGTTTTTCAGTCTCTCAGGTCAAATGAAGTCATATTCTTTATGAATCAGCATAAGAAGTCAATAAAAATTCTAAGCAAATCAGATGAGCGTTTATTCTTGTTTTACTAAATATATGAGCGAGAGGGACCTTTTTGGTCTAAAGTTATAATCATCTGCCACATTTCTAATCTCTTTACCACGTGGACTTTTAAAATATTTTCTGTTCCCCCAGACTGAGTCTCTGTAACTTGTCAGAGAGTTCATTTAACTTGTCATTTGATAACAGTTTGTTATTAAATTACAGTTTTTCAAATTGTGTTTTTATTTTGTTTTTTAGGCCTGAGTGTCCCTGACCTCTCAGACAGAGGCTGTGAAGCTCTGTCCTCAGTTCTCAGCTCCCAGTCCTCTACACTGAGAGAGCTGGACTTAAGTAACCAACACCTGCAGGATCAGCAGTGAGGTATCTTTCTGCAGGACTGAGAAGTCCACACTGTAAACTGAACACTCTGAGGTGAGATCAAGTTATGTTGTGCTTTTCATCAATTGACAGAATTAACCAATAATAATCCATTAAATGGGAAAAAAGTCAGTTAAACTTCTGTAATAGTTTTATGATAATTTAATGAGCAGAGAGTTATTGATCAATATGTCAGCTACTTTGGTGCTAATGCACTGCCCGGCACATGGAGCCCAATTGGCATTTGCAATAGAATACCAGAATTGATTGACCATTGTCAGTTAACAAATGTCAGCGTCATCCATTTGTTGACTAAATCTAATAACTCTTTAGTGCACCCTCATTGCAACTTAACAACAGTGTTTGTTTAATGTTTATCTGTCATTTTTCAGACTGAGTCACTGTAAGCTCTCAGAGAAAGGCTATGAAGCTCTGTCCTCAGCTCTCAGCTCCCAGTCTTCTACACTGAGAGAGCTGGACTTAAGTAACAACAACCTGCAGGATCCAGCAGTGAGGTATCTTTCTGCAGGACTGAGAAGTCCACACTGCAAACTGAATACTCTGAGGTGAGATCAAGTTATGTTGTGCTTTTCATCAATTGACAGAATTAACCAATAGAATCCATAAATGGGAAAAAAGTCAGTTAAACTTCTGTAATAGTTTTTATGATAATTTAATGAGCAGAGAGTTATTGATCAATATGTCAGCTACTTTGGTGCTAATGCACTGCCCGGCACATGGAGCCCAATTGGCATTTGCAATAGAATACCAGAATTGATTGACCATTGTCAGTTAACAAATGTCAGCGTCATCCATTTGTTGACTAAATCTAATAACTCTTTAGTGCACCCTCATTGCAACTTAACAACAGTGTTTGTTTAATGTTTATCTGTCATTTTTCAGACTGAGTCACTGTAAGCTCTCAGAGAAAGGCTATGAAGCTCTGTCCTCAGCTCTCAGCTCCCAGTCCTCTAGTCTGAGACAGCTGGACCTGAGTAACTCTGACCTGCAGGATTCAGGAGTGAAGCTTCTGTCTGCTGGAGTGAAGAGTCCACACTGTAAAATGGAAACTCTCAGGTCAGGATTTAAAAATTTCCATTGATGATCACGTTAAACCTGATTTCTATTACTGCATAAACAGGAAATTGATTTTTAAAAAAGTCTTAATGTAGAAATTAGTGTCTGGGGTTTTTAGTGATATTTGTTCACTTTCTGTCTTTCATTTGCAATGAAATGTCCCATCTGCTCCTGAGTCCAAAATCTTTATTTTAGCAATGCTTCATCCACCAAACCTTCTAGTTCGATTCCTGTATTCTGAAGGTTTTTTAGAGCTGTTTGTTCAGATATCAGAATTTGATTTTCAGAAACATTTAGTAATAAAAATATGATCAATTGATTATTTCTGACTGAAAAGATGAAATATACAGGGAGTGCAGAATTATTAGGCAAATGAGTATTTTGTCCACATCATCCTCTTCATGCATGTTGTCTTACTCCAAGCTGTATAGGCTCGAAAGCCTACTACCAATTAAGCATATTAGGTGATGTGCATCTCTGTAATGAGAAGGGGTGTGGCCTAATGACATCAACACCCTATATCAGGTGTGCATAATTATTAGGCAATGTCCTTTCCTTTGGCAAAATGGGTCAAAAGAAGGACTTGACAGGCTCAGAAAAGTCAAAATAGTGAGATATCTTGCAGAGGGATGCAGCAGTCTCAAAATTGCAAAGCTTCTGAAGCGTGATCATCGAACAATCAAGCGTTTATTCAAAATAGTCAACAGGGTCGCAAGAAGCGTGTGGAAAAACCAAGGCGCAAAATAACTGCCCATGAACTGAGAAAAGTCAAGCGTGCAGCTGCCAAGATGCCACTTGCCACCAGTTTGGCCATATTTCAGAGCTGCAACATCACTGGAGTGCCCAAAAGCACAAGGTGTGCAATACTCAGAGACATGGCCAAGGTAAGAAAGGCTGAAAGACGACCACCACTGAACAAGACACACAAGCTGAAACGTCAAGACTGGGCCAAGAAATATCTCAAGACTGGTTTTTCTAAGGTTTTATGGACTGATGAAATGAGAGTGAGTCCTTGATGGGCCAGATGGATGGGCCCGTGGCTGGATTGGTAAAGGGCAGAGAGCTCCAGTCCGACTCAGACGCCAGCAAGGTGGAGGTGGAGTACTGGTTTGGGCTGGTATCATCAAAGATGAGCTTGTGGGGCCTTTTCGGGTTGAGGATGGAGTCAAGCTCAACTCCCAGTCCTACTGCCAGTTTCTGGAAGACACCTTCTTCAAGCAGTGGTACAGGAAGAAGTCTGCATCCTTCAAGAAAAGCATGATTTTCATGCAGGACAATGCTCCATCACACGCGTCCAAGTACTCCACAGCGTGGCTGGCAAGAAAGCGTATAAAAGAAGAAAAACTAATGACATGGCCTCCTTGTTCACCTGATCTGAACCCATTGAGAACCTGTGGTCCATCATCAAATGTGAGATTTACAAGGAGGGAAAACAGTACACCTCTCTGTACAGTGTCTGGGAGGCTGTGGTTGCTGCTGCATGCAATGTTGATGGTGAACCGATCAAAACACTGACAGGATCCATGGATGGCAGGCTTTTGAGTGTCCTTGCAAAGAAAGGTGGCTATATTGGTCGCTGATTTGTTTTTGTTTTGTTTTTGAATGTCAGAAATGTATATTTGTGAATGTGGAGATGTTATATTGGTGCCACTGGTGAAAATAAATAATTGAAATGGGTATATATTTGTTTTTTGTTAAGTTGCCTAATAATTCTGCACAGTAATAGTCACCTGCACACACAGATATCCCCCTAAAATAGCTAAAACTAAAAACAAACTAAAACTACTTCCAAAAACATTCAGCTTTGATATTAATGAGTTTTTTGGGTTCATTGAGAACATGGTTG
This sequence comes from Simochromis diagramma, assembly GCF_900408965.1. Taxonomy (NCBI): domain Eukaryota; kingdom Metazoa; phylum Chordata; class Actinopteri; order Cichliformes; family Cichlidae; genus Simochromis; species Simochromis diagramma. Next base: position 4,075 of record NW_024387314.1, read on the forward strand.
TTGTTCAATAATAACATTATTCCTTAAAAATACAACTTGCCTAATAATTCTGCACTCCCTGTATATTTGGTCATAGTGATATGACTCATTACCTCACTTAAACATAAAATGTAAACAAAAATTCAAAACAATAGATTAATACAAAACAGAGTCTGACTGTTGAGCTTAAAGTGAGCTTGAATGTTATTCACTTCCTGTTTTATTTTGGTAGTTATCGTCTCTGGTTTTTACCCCAACATTGTCTACATTAATTTCAGCTGTAGAAGGTTTTATTGACTGTTTGATTTGTCACTTTTTTTTAACTATAATTGTTGACTTATAAACTATTGCTTAAAATGTATTTTCATTAAAATACCAAATAATTTATTACTTTATCATCTAATTAGGTTATAATTCTGTAAATAAGAGCGATAGTGTGGCCTGTGTGGGTTGTCTTCAGGTTCTCTGCTTCCTCCCACAGTCCAAGAACATGCATGCTGGGTTAACTGGAGATGTGTGATTGTGAGCATAAATGTTTGTCTGTCTAGCTCTGTTTCTACCTGGCTACATCACCGTGGTTACTGATGCTGAACCAATAACCTGGTCTGGACCAGGTTATGTTCAGAGTTTTTGTTTAAAATCAGCTGAAGTGCCTCATTTTCACTGATTCTTTCATTTACGAAAGCTTTAAGTGAGCTATAGATTCAGTCATATGTTACTAATATTACTTTTAACCTGAGTAGCGAAAGTCCGCAGTGATCTGGAAAAATGATGTTCCGGGAGTTGTGCCGTTCTCTGCGGCTTCAGTGTACCCTCGGCTCTCGACTAGCTCGAGTGGTGGTAACAGGACGTCGCCGAAAACCGTCGATAGCACTGTGCCTTTGCAGATATTGTGATATCTTGATAACCGAAATATGAGTACACACCAATTTTCGCCTGAATATGTGTTAAGTTTATTTTGTGACCCAGGAAGATTAATAAGAGTAATTTTAAAACTTAGTAGCAGTCACCATTACCGGAAACTGGAGTTTGGCTGGGCCGCACAATGAATTCTGGGATATGGTGGGCCACGAAGGACACACCCGACCCATCTTTCAAATTCGGGGAAAAGGAGGACGCATTTGTCGGCTGCATTCGGAGGAGTTTGGACAGCCTTCGGTGCGTCGCTGTGACGTAATCCGTCTACAAATGTGTCCTCAGGAGGACGCAGCCCATGAATTTGTACACACCAAGCCTGCGTGCTGGTAGCAACTTAGCCACAGCTCGGGTGTGGAGGAGAAGCTGAAAAAGAAGGTTTTCTAGTTTGTAAGGAGGAAAAAACTGAGAGGACTAAGTGAAAGAGAGGCTGGAGAGTAACACAGAGCAGCAATGAATGCTGCTCACACAGTTTAGACGGTTTAGCATCAAATGTTCGAGTGAGTTAGCTCCCAGCTAACTAGCAGAGCAGCTAACTGCACCCACAAGCTGCGACTGCGTCTTTCTAACAAGAGCGTCAGACACGCAGACTGGTTTTCTTTGTGGATGATGATGTATTCTCACACTGATCCTTCATGATGATGCTGCCATCCACCCACTGCTCCTGGTGTTGCCAATTCCTCAGTAAGGAAAATCGCTATTGGCTGTCCTAAAAGTCGCTGGAAGTCGCTAAATGATGTCATCGCCTAATTTGGATAAATGGTCATGCTAATGTAATTGTAACGTAAGTTGTAGGAGAGAAAAATAACATCGTGGAAGAGACATAGCGTGAGTAAAAAACATCCTGGAATGCATTTAAATAAATAAATCATAGTTCTGTCTGTAACTATTACAACACTCTCACCACATTTGTTAACAATTCTCTCAACAAATGTGTTTTTCCTCGTTCTTTGTTATCCAGCTGCGACATTGGGTATAAATGTGTCATAAACAGGATAAAGCAGTGCAGGTTCAGTGTAATCAAACCTCAGACTGAGTTCAAAATCATCACCTGTCCCTGATACCACGTCAGCACCAGAACCATGATGTGTTTACTCACATTTAAAAAGGTGGAGGGCAGTGTGAATGGACTGTTGTCATTGGTCTGAATGTGCCTCTATAAACATGTGCTCTTCATTATTGATGTTTTCCTTTTGAACAGAAAATGAGACTTAACAAAATCCTTCTGACTGTTGTTTGAGCAGGTTGGGTCCTGGGTTTGAGTCCCCCACTGAACCACAGGGGCTTTTAGCTTTGTTTCACAGTGTATAGAACAACAAATAAAACCAAATCACAAAAAACACATCAAACTTTGAGGGTTGAACCAAGGATGAGGAAGCAGACTCGGCCCCAAACAGCTGGATATATGGATGGTTATCAGAGCAACCACAGCAGTGTGCTCTCAGTATATTTAGTTGTATAAAGGTGTTTGTGGTGTGTTGCAGCTGAAGCAGCCTCATGTATGTTGACACAGGGAGAAAATAGTGTGAGGACACTGTTCACAGCAGTCACAGCTCGCTGCCTTCAACAGTCTCTTCCTTCCTTGTTTGGATGTCACTGATATCATCTTCTGCTTTCACACTGACCACCTGTTGGAGCTAACATGCTAACATGGAAGCAGCAGGTATGCCACCTGTGGCAGCTGAGGTCACGTGATCTGAGTGTTTGAACCACACGTTGGAGCAGCGTTTCCAAACATCTGCACTTCAGAAGCTCCAAAGTGTGGAAACGTCACTGTGGAGCGTCTCATCCCTATCTAAGAGATTTTCTTGCCTCTGCAAAGCGAAGCTTGCAAACAGCACCATAGTTTGTCAATCCCAACCAATCAGAGCGCTCCTTATGTCACGTCACATGACTCGTGTGTTTTCCTCTTTGATTAGCACCCAAAGAACTAAAGAAAGGTTAAAAGGACGTTCAGCCAATCAAACCCCTCCTAGGAACAGGAAGTCTAGAGAGGAAATGGAGCAGAGAAGGAGAATCACCAGTTTAAATGTCTGAGTTTTAAACTGGTGACCCTCTAAAGAGGCTTTTATTCACTCTTTCTGTTTTCTTACAGCTTTTTTCACCATTTAAACTGTTTAATATCAGATTTAGAAATAACTTTTGGACAGTTTTTCTACATTTGCACTAAAATGTGACATAAATAATGACTTTCTGACTTTACGTTGGACTAATCTAATGACTCAGCCTGGCTATGTTGGACTGGGTGTGGCAGCAGCTCCCAGTTTGAGTTCAGGAGACAGACACCCTCTCTACTTTGAAGATCAGCTGCAAACTTTCCTTTTTGATAAAGCTTATAGGTTCGAGCTGGATCAGGTGAACCTACTCCCTTAGTTATGCTGCTATAGGCTCAGGCTGTTGGTGGACTTCCCATGATGCTCTGCTTTCTTCTCCCCTCTTTTCACTCCTGATGCTTTTATATGTCACTACTGCATGTCCTACTTTTGTCTCTGTCTCCTTAGTTGTGTTTTGTTCTTGTCTCTCTGAGCTCATCTCTTCTCTTTCCCCTCACCCTGCAACCAGTCATGGTAGATGCTCCTCCTGGAGCCTGTTTTCACTGGGAGGATCTTTGTGTCAAAGGGAGTTCTTCTTCCCACCATCACCAAGTGCTGCTCACAGTGGATTGTGTCGCGAAATCGATCAATGTAGAGCAGTGAGACAAACCACGGAGGCCCCAGAGAAGTGCAATCAAACGATGAGTTTATTAACACACAGGAGAAAACATCAGCCTATGTCTTCTGACAAAAATACATGTTGTGGACACTTACAAAGCAGTGGGGTATACGCCCCCCCCATGGCATCAATAAAAATAGTCAGAGTAAAATAGGATCCAGACATTAGTCACAGTTAATGGTACATCTTGTACATCTTTAATGGCTATAAGCAGACACAGAACTTCTCTTTTCTGTAACACCTTCCATACAAGGTAATAAACTTCAAGCCCTCAGGGTCTCTGGGGCTAATTATTGACTCTGGTCATCTGTTGCCAAGTAGAGTAAAATATAGTGAGACACCAAATGAGTTAAGGCCTCAGGCCTGACGCATTCCTAGATTATATGTTTGTAAGCATGCATGCAATCATCCTGTTCTAGTTTCCCTCAGCATGTATCACCTGGACAGTCACGCCAGTGAAGCTTAAGACCCTTAATGAACCGAACATCAACTCAAAATAAGCACAAATATGCAATGTGTATGAAATACTTCTGACCGTACTTGTAATAAAAGTTAACATAATGGAAGGATCCTCAAATGAACATCTTCAATAGACAACTTTAATGCAATATCAATACTGTGAGAAATATTATTAGATGGAATAATGCTGTAAAGAACATTATTAATGCAGTTATAATGATGCAGATTATATGGCAGCAATAAAAGAATTTCTCCACAATTGTCTGATGTTTGGGGCTTTCTCTCTAATATTGGAGGCTGTTACCTTACACTGTTAAACAGCTTCAGATGACTGTTGTTGTCCGTTGGGAATTGTCACTTTTAAATAAAGTTACATTGAATGGATGTAAATGGATAGATGTTATTGTGACAAAGAGAAAACGATTGTTGACAGATTGTTGTTTTGTGTGTCTGCAGTCTGTCAGGCTGTCTGATCACAGACGAAGGCTGTACTTCTCTGGCCTCAGCTCTGAGCTCCAACCCCTCCCATCTGAGAGAGCTGGACCTGAGCTACAATCATCCAGGTTACTCAGGAATGAAGCTGCTGTCGGCTGGACTGAAGGAACCAGGGTGGAGACTGGACACTCTCAGGTATGGAGAGAATGTCTGATAGAGGAGGAAGAGTTGGAAACATTTCCTGTGTCCTTCACTCACTTCCTGTTTGTTTCCTGCAGATGAGACATGAAAAATCACACATGCAGGAATATTTTCAGGGACAGACACACTAGTCTAACTGGATAGAACATGGATATTTATGTAGGGGTCTCCAAGGAGTCTGTTTGCAGGAACATTAATTATAACTGATAAGTCATTTTGAGAGTTTCATTAAAAGTAGACCTACAGTTAGGTCCATAAATATTTGGACAGAGACAACATTTTGTCTACTTAGCAATAGTATCTCCAGTTGTCAGAAAGCCAAAGTAACAACGTATTAGCTCATTAGCTGCTAACATGGCCACTGAGAAACAATTATGTCGAATTCAGGTGTGATGTTAGAGGTTTGTCATCATTTAAGCTCCATTTCCTAACTTTAGACCTGCTCCCGTCTGCCCCCTACTTTCGTCACACTATCCCACTATCCTCAGGATACACCGTGACCTAATAGAGTCTAGTTAA
>NW_024387316.1:0-101631 GCF_900408965.1 Simochromis diagramma
AAGCTGCTGCTATTGTTAAAAAAAAAAAAAAAAGACCCAGCAGAGACTTTATTTCCTCAGAAACCTGAAGAAGGTTCACCAGCTTCTCTCCAACAACTATCACTGAACTGAACTCCATCCTTATTCTATTGTATTCTACTGATCCGTGTTTATCAGTCTAAACTAAACGCTGCTGACTGTACCAGAAAGCAACAGAATATTTCAAATGAGCTCCAAAAACTGCAGACAGAAGTTTTCTTTAAGTACTTTTACTCCAAGTACTGTAAGACCACCCAGATGTACTTAAAGTGATCGATAAAAGGATCCAATTCCTCCTTCGCTGCTCACCGTCAGTTCATTTCTGCAGAAATTTAGAATATTTTCGCTCAGAGCTTTAAATATTTACTGTCATTAGTTTTCTTACACTTTTCATTTCCTATAACTGCAGATACAGTCAGGAGACAGATGCACAAAATCCTCACAGACTTCATTTCAGCAAACTGAAAAAAGCAACGGCAGACGGATCGGCCAAGAGCGGGGAGCTGCTCCGAGCGAAGACGAGAGGAGAGTTACAGAGCGCAAGCTGACCGGGCTTTATATACGGCGAAAAAGCTCCCGACCGACAGAAATGTTCCCGACCGACGACAGACCGCCCCTTTCCCCGACCGACGACAACCCGCCTCTTTCCCCGACCGACGACAACCCGCCTCTTTCCCCGACCGACGACGGCCCGCCCCTTTCCACGCCCGACGACGGCCCACGACCCGCCCCTTCCATGACCAACGATCTCCCCGACCGACCAGCTCCCTGCAGTGTTGCCAACTTAGCGACTTTGTCGCTATATTTAGCGAGTTTTCAGACCCTTTAGAGACTTTTTTTTCTAAAAAGCGACTAGCGACAAATCTGGCGACTTTTTCTGGTGTTATTGGAGACTTATGTATGACGACTTTTTGACATGAAAGCGCGGATCGCTTTTACTCTCAACAAGCAGCGGTGCTGCCGTGGGCACCTCGCCCGTTCCAAAGCGCTCACGGGCGGAGGATAGTCCTCCCCCCGCTGCTATCAGGGCAGGAGATGTTTCACGCCTGTGGTCTTGAATCTGCAAATGAATTGCGCATGAGCGAAGCCGCTGCTCCCGCATGATTTGACGCAGTCAGTTCTTCTTTTACTCTTATGCTGTTTTGTGGATCACGAGGTTTAAAACTACGAAAGGCGGAAGAGAAAGTAGTTCCTTCCAATGTAGACAATCCAAATGATAACTACAAATTTTGCCGTAAATTACTAAAACATCTATATTTTAATATGAGAATCGATTCTAGAACATAAATTACTGTATCAGAGGACTCGATATTTCAGTATTGATTAGCACATCACTACAGTTCCTCTTTTTACCACACCCAACTCTGCTGCCGCCTAACTTCCCCTAAAACTCCTAAGTTTCATACACATAAGAGTCATTTTTCTTTCATGTTATTACTCTTGATTCATATACATTCATCATGTCAACATCATGATTTATTGTTAGTTAGTTAGTTTATTGTTAGTTCAAACTATAATCTATACATATGATTCTGTTGTATAAAGCCCATAACATTTACTCTTCATACGTACCCCCCCCCTCGTTCTACTCATGCTGAATAGGCCGGGGACTCTCACACTCACAGTCTCACAATTTATCGACAGCTGAGAGGAAGAAGTTGGATAAACTCATCAGGAAGGCCAGCTCTGTTCTGGGATGCACCCTGGACCCAGTGCAGGTGGTGGGAGACAGAAGGACTCCGGCCAAAATAGCATCTCTGATGGACAGAGTCTCCCACCACATGCATGTAAATGCTGCTGCAGAGCTGCTTCAGTGACAGACTGCTGCATCCTCACAGACTTCATTTCAACAAACTGAAAGAAGCAACGGCAGACCGACCGACTGCGGTCTACAGCGGGGAGCCAGTAGTGCCAACTCCTCAGTAAGGAAATCGCTATTGGTTGTCCTAAAAGTCGCTAGAAGTCGCTAAATGACGTCATCGCCTAATTTGCATAATTGGTCATGCTAATATAATTGCAACCTACGTTGTTGGAGAGAGAAATAACATCGTGGAAGAGACATAAAGTGAGTAAAAAATGTCCTAAATGCATTTAGAGTTTATTTAGAACTACAAATTAAATTTCTTTTAGCAATTATTGTTTTTTAATGTCACAATTCCAACCCTGCTCCTTTACCCGGGCTTGGACCGGCAAAAGTGGCCCGAAATAGGCGCTCTGGTGGAGTTACTTTGTGTGTTTATAAGTAGTTTTAAACCTCGTGATCCACAAAACAGCATAAGAGTAAAAGAAGAACTGACTGCGTCACAGTCAGTGCGGGAGCAGCGGCTTCGCTCATGCGCGATTCATTTGCAGTTCAGACGCACAGGCGTGAACATCTCCTGCCCTGATAGCAGCGGGGGGGAGGACTATCCTCCGCCCGTGAGCGCTTTGGAACGGACGAGGTGCCCACGGCAGCACCGCTGCTTGTTGAGAGTAAAAGCAATCCGCGCTTTCATGTCAAAAAGTCGTCATAAATAAGTCTCCAATAACACCAGAAAAAGTCGCCAGATTTGTCGCTAGTCGCTTTTTAGAAAAAAAAGTCGCTAAGGGGTCTGAAAACTCGCTAAATATAGCGACAAAGTCGCTAAGTTGGGAACACTGCAGGGAGCTGGTCGGTCGGGGAGATCGTTGGTCATGGAAGGGGCGGGCCGTGGGCCGTCGTCGGGCGTGGAAAGGGGCGGGCCGTCGTCGGTCGGGGAAAGAGGCGGGTTGTCGTCGGTCGGGGAAAGGGGCGGGCCGTCGTCGGTCGGGAACATTTCTGTCGGTCGGGAACATTTCTGTCGGTCGGGAGCTTTTTCGCTGTATATAAAGCCCGGTCAGCTCGCGCTCTGTAGTTCTCCTCTCGTCTTCGCTCGGAGCAGCTCCCCGCTCTTGGCCGATCCGTCTGCCGTTGCTTTTTTCAGTTTGCTGAAATGAAGTCTGTGAGGATTTTGTGCATCTGTCTCCTGACTGTATCTGCAGTTATAGGAAATGAAAAGTGTAAGAAAACTAATGACAGTAAATATTTAAAGCTGTGAGCGAAAATATTCTAAATTTCTGCAGAAATGAGGAATGCAGGAATACACCCCTCTGTGTCACCTCAAATCTAATTTTTTTTTATTGATTATAATTAACACTAAAATAGTGCTGTGACTGACAAAGTGGGGTTTCTGTTTCTAACAGTGTGTTAAAGCAGTGCAGAGAAGCTGTAATGACTGTAACGTCTCCAGGAATGTGTTTTAACAGACATCAGTATTATTGATAAGATTAAAAGGATTAATGATGGTACAGATAAATGTTAATGTGAGGAAAAATGTTATTTCACAGTAAGTTGTTTTATACATTTACATGAAACATAGTATGATAGATGGGCAGAACTTTGTAATTTGAATTGAACTTATTTAAATTCAGTTTCTAATGGCACAAAGTTCTGCCCACAGCACAGCTTCTATTTAGAACAATTAAAGCAATGAGGAACATGCCTTAAACCTGTATTCTATCAGAAGCAACCAGATGGCAAAAGTTTATCCCAAAAGGTTGATTCTGATCACCTGTTCACATGCTTCATTCTTCAGGTCCAGGAGTCACAGTGGTTGTCTCAGAAGAAAGTGATGTCATCTTACCCTGCTCCCTCAGCACCAATCAGAACCTTGAACAGAAGCTCTTTGATTGGAGGAAAAAAGCACCAAACAAACAGGAGGTCTTCATGTATGATGGAGGCCTTCATTACAATAATGGACGTCGAGGTCAAGACGAGCACTTCAGAGGACGGGTCTCACATTTCCCACAAGAGCTGCAGTTTGGTAACGCCTCCATCATCATCAGAAACACCACGGTGGCTGACAGTGGAGTCTACACCTGTGATTTTCCACATCTGCAGCCAGAACAAAGGTTGTGCATTAAACTTGTTGTTGGTGAGTAGAAAGCATCGTGAAAATAAACCCTTTAATAACTCTGCTGGAAGCTGTCACCTCATCAGTTTGTTACCTGAACCAAGAGATGCTCACAAAGGTGATGCAGAAACATCAGCTCCATCATGAGTTCATGATGCTGTGTGAAAAAAACACATGTTTAATTTTTTGCCTTTCAGAACTCACCTTGAAAGATCGATCAGGAGAAATCCCAGGTGAGTGATGATGTCACTGATGTGTGCATCTGTAACCTGTTATAAAGTTACGTTGAAACCAAGCACACCATTGTTTTTCTTGTGACATTACCAATAAGTTTGATGTGTCACATGGCCCTCTTCTTATTGAAAAAACAAAAGTTGTACCCAAGATGGCCGACTTCTAAATGGCCACCGTGGTCACCGCCCATCTTGAGGAGTTTGCCCCCTCACATATACTAATGTGCCACAAACAGGACTTTAATATCACCAACCATTCCCATGTTGTTACGGAGTATCCATAGAAATGGCCCACCCTGTACATCAGAGGAGTGGGTGCTGAGCCTGACTCTGATGTCACTGAGCTCTACATGTGCAGTTTGTAGAGGCTGCTGTGTGGACTGGGATCAAACCTGTGCTGGTGTCCAAATGTGTGAGTAATGGTACGTTCCCTCTGGGGCACAGAGTCGTAGCACACAGAGCGCAGATGTAGAAATCAGTGATGTTCTCAGTCAAGCCTTCAGATTTCTCTGATCAGTCTGTAAGGTCACACTCTGGGTCACAGTCTAACAAATCAACCTGTCTGAAAGCTCAATAATGATGACATCATTTTTACTTCTGTGAAGCTGGACTCAGGACGTTTCCTGTTTGTGCTGATAAATGAAAGTCCTCCCAAACTCTGCTGTAACATGTAGTAAAGGTTGTTATTTCTCTGCTCTCACACACGATGTGTTGACATCTCCATCAGGAAAGAGAAGGACATGAGAGCACGACAGCACATTTGTGCTGTAACTGCAGCTTCATGCTGTGTTCACAGGTGCAGCTCCGAAGCCGTTTGTTGGGATCCTGAACATCAGCGAGGACGAGGCGCTGCTGAAGTGTGAGGTCAGAGGTGCTTCTCCAAAGCCTAAAGTAGAGTGGAGGGACAGCGATGGGAACATCCTTCCTGCTGAGGAGCCACAGGTGTCACGCACAGGAGAGCGCTATGACATCACCCTCCTCACCACGGTGACCAGGACAAACAGCAGCCTCTTCCACTGTGTAGCCACGCAGGAGGAGATGGGCCATGTGACCCGTGATCAGATCGACGTGCGTTACTGTGGTAAGATCTTATTGTGTCGTTGTTTAGACTGTGTTTAATGTTTGTGTGTATCCAGTGTGCTGTGTGTGGCGTCCTGCTACAGTCCTGCATGAACTTTCATGTGTTTCAGAGAAAACGTCTGAGGTGAAGTCCCACTGTGGAGTCGGTGTGCTCATAGGTTTGTGGTTTTCTGGAGTTCTGACTGTCGCTGCAACTCTGGCTCCATCTGTAGCTGCAAAGTGCATCAGAAAACACAAGAAAGGTGAGTTAGAATAATGGATTTATTATTTATGATTTATTTCATATACCTGTAAGGTTAGACAGCCATATAACAGATGATTTGATCAGTGTCGAGTTCACATTCCTGACATTTTATGTTTGAATCCTTTGCTTTAAACAGGAAAATAAAAACTCATAATTATTAATAATAATAATCCTGGTGTACACACTAAGTCAGAGTGTGCACAGCAGGATTATTCTGATAGTTTCAGGCACATTCATGTCAACATGGAGCTGTTCATCTTCACATGATGCCACCAAACTTTATCAGTTAATATTCAAGGTTCTGAGCATTAAATCATCATTTTATTCTGACTACATGTTTTTGTACCACAGTTACCACAAACTGCTGCTTCTCTCCATCTGTGAGTAAAGCAGAGACATGATGTTATAATCTCATCCTTCATGTTCTCACGTTTTCTGCTTTTGCAGCTTCTCAGAGAAACCAGAGAGACGATCCTTCTAAGGAAGCTTGTAACGGTGACGCTTCACTCACAAACTGTTTAACGTCACAGCTGTAGTGTGTTTGTGTGGCGGTGGGGGAGGGGTCACCATTACTTTTTTAATATTTTGTTTTTTCATCCCTTTTATTATTATTTTTTTTTAAATGCGTCTCGTTGTGTTTCCATGTTTCACACTGCAGTCTGTGATGAGTCAAGGAGATCATATTGATTATGTCAACTGTAAGTGTTTCACTCCAAAACCTGCTGCAGGTGCTGGTGATCCTGCAGAATCTGGTTCTACTTTTTAGATGTCAGATGGTAAAAAGCTGCTTTGACTTCTTCAAATATCACTCAGCTTCACGTTGTTGTCACAACAAACCAAAGTTTCCTGCAAACCTTTGACTGTATTTAAACTTGATGAGATTGACTTTTTCTTTTGTCTTCCTGTCGAGTCGACTTGTTGGAGGAACGTCTGTCTGTATTGGAGGTGTTCACATCTGTTTGTTAATTTCTCAGGTTGAAATCTGTTTTTATTCAGAGTCATCAGCAGCTGTGCCTTTCACAGTGATGAAGTTTGTGCTGTTAAAACTGGTATTGATGTATTTAAGAATCAAGCTGCTTTCAAAATGATGGATATTTTTGTGTTTTTCATGATTTTATGAAGCAGTTTGATGCTGATTTTATAATATTTGTATCGCACTTTTTAAAGTCTTGCAAATAAACAGATTAAGTCCTAAACTCAACTTTTTCTCGCTCAGCACCACAAAGCTTAATTACTACTGTCCATAAATATAGAAATCATTTATCATTTGTAAATTCTTTTCAAATGATAAAAATAAAGATTTTAAATTGTATTTTTCTGATTTTGTTTAATAAAGAAGTGGGGAAGGTTTGACCATGTGATACAACTACTGCATACAGTTAGATCCATAAGTTCTGGGACTAATTTTTGGTAACGTTGCCTCTGCACAGACACAGCGGACTTTAAAACACTCAGGACTGATTGACCTGCACACTTTCAGTGGCGCCTACTGTGGCGCAGCAGTTGGGCCTCCTCCGCTGTCTCTGTGCACTGACACTTAAGCCCCTCCCTCTGCACTTGCGGTTCGGCCGCACTCGGTCGGTCGTCGCTTTCATCAGTTTTGTTGAAGTGAAGTGAAATGGTAGTTTTTATGTGCATTCAAAGTTCACCGTGCCAATCTTCGTTTCCATTTATATTACTGAGACATTTATTTCCTTTGCAATGTCCGTTTTATTTCTTTTTGGTTTATTTATTTCTGATGTTTGCGCTGTGGACAGTTTCAAATAAAGCGATAAAAATCTGAGTGGGAGAGGCAGATAAATACAGATCACAAGGGATGAAATTTCTCCACACACACACACACACACACGGTGAATCACAGCCTGAATGAGACGAGCGGTGTAGCGCTATTTATTTACCTGGCGGAGCGCACCACGCATGCGCATGTTTGATTTTTCTCTAGCATTTTCAGAGTGAATTTAAGAACATAAAAAATCTGACATTTCTTACACGCAGCTTCCGGCTCTCTCCTCTTTAATGTGTTTTCTCTCCTTTTCCTTCTCTCCCGTGGAAAAAGCTTGGACAGCTTCATGTCTGCTGGGACGAGGTGCTGAGAGTGGGTCACTTCTGCTGTGTTTAAATTAGCAGTCATGTGACACTTCTTTGAAGAGCTGATGATCAAACTGAGGCAAAGCATTTAAAAACAGAATGACAACATCAAGTGCATCAACACTTTTCCAAAACTCAAATTAATCCAGATACAATTAAGAATCAGACAGAAATCCTCTTGTTAAATGGCCACAATCATATTATTAGTGGCTCAGCAGAAACATTTACACACAAACTGGAGATATGAACAATACACAGAAGGAGAGGCAGACTTGCCAGATAATTTTTAATAATACAATAGGCTTCTATACACACCTGTGTTTTCACTCTCAGGTCTGAAGGTCTTAGAACAATATTTTGGATATAAAGGGGAGTTTGGAGATCGGCCTGTAGTTAGTGAGCATTAGGGTCAATGTTTTTTTTCCATAATAGGTTGTACAACAGCATGCTTGAAGACAGACTGTATACAACCTGATGACAACGATGCATTCAGTAAAAGTAGGACCTATCATATGTGAAGCTCCGGGGGAACCAGAGATTTTAAGATGATCAATTATAGCAGCAAGAAGAATTGTTTTATTTAAAAACTCTGACACAAAATTTGTTTCACATTATTATTCACCAATTTATTTATTCAATTCTACACATTATATATAATCCACCTCTCTGAAAGTGCAGTGAGAGGATCTGTGAGGTTTGGTTGATCATATAGTTTAATACATAAGAACAGCATCTCTTTTCTGTACATCAAAAACAGCACCTGCTTTAAAGACCACATAACGTTGCAGTTATAAATATCCATACAGACACAATAGTTATAAAAGACAGTTTTATGAACACAATGTCAACAGCACCTCATTCATCCTTATTTATATTAAAAAATACTTTGTCTTAAAGTCCAAATACAAAAAGCAACAGTGCTAATAATAACATAAAATAAATAAATCTCATCAAGTTCATGTTCAGGTTACAACAGTAACCAAAGGTTTTCAGGAAGCTTTGGTTTGTTCTGATCACCATCAGCTAAAAGTAACATTAACCATTATTAAAACCAGCATCACAACCTGCTTTACACAATAATAACATACACAGTATAAAAGAAGCAACATCTGGACTGCAGCTGGGCTCTGAAATATGTCCTCATCACTTTTAACAGTACAAACATCATAACTGTCACAGCTTCTCAGATCTCTGAATAAAAACACAGTTTTCCTAATCCACTGTTAGGATCACAGCAGGACTCTGTTCGGCCTGAACACCACCTCAGGTGTCCTCGTAACTCGCTGCACTTTCATTAAAGCCTTTCTCTGGTTTTGTCAGTGGATTTAACAGCTGACGTTTCACAGCCCACAGTGAGCTCACAAAACAACTGAGACTACAGATGAGTCGATTATGTTGATCTGAGATCCAAACGTAACTGAAATGTACCTTTGTGCACACATCTGTGTAACAGCTGTGATGCTAAACAGGTTCTGATTTGAGTGTCAGCTCTGTGTCACCGTTCTCAGGACCCTCAGACGTCTCTGTGCGTCTCTGTTTCCTCCGAAAAACTACAGAAGAAATATATATATATATATTACATACAGCCAGTTTACGATATTAAATTTAAACTAACTTTAATTTCGGTGATCACAGAGAAAAACGAAAAGAGCAGATAAATCTGATAAAATAAAATAAGACACATTTATAGCTAAACATGCTTCATAGAAGAAAACTGAGACATGGTGGCTGTAAATTTGGTTGAAATCAAAATGTTTGTTAGTAACTGCAGTTTTTTCATCATTTTTAAATGATAAATAAATCCATAAATCCAAAGTATCAGCTGTAAAACCAGACGATATCTGAATAAAATGTCAACAATTTGAACACAACATTGGTCTAAGCATCTGTTACATGGATGTCTACGTCTGACATGTTAAAATAAGTGTTTTTATTATTTACACTTACCTCTGCTGATGTGATATTTGACTTTAATTATAAGAAAATAAAGAAGTAAAGTTGAAATTGCTCCAAAACACGTCCCACTGATCCATGAACCGACTCCAGGACTGCAGGACTTCACCTCTGTCAGTTTCTCTGAAACATTAAATAAAAGGTTGAACAAATACACAACGAAACTTTTTAAACGGTGCCAAGAAATCTATTAAAGAATAAAAAAGAGTTGATAATTACAATTCGTGTAAAACAACAAAAACAACTTACGATAATGCAGGTAGATCTGTGCATCAGTTTTATGGCTGAGCTCCTCCTGCGTGGCTCCACAGTGGAAACGCTCAGTTGTTGTCCTGGTCACTGTGGTGAGGAGGGTGATGCCATAGCGCTCTCCTGTGTGTGACACCTGCTGTCCCTCCACTCTACTTTAAGCAATATAGGAAATATATATTTGGGAAATATCACGAACGACCCACCGGGCAAATGCCCGGTATGCCCGATGGCCAGTCCAGCGCTGGCTGTGGTTTCAGTCGGACTCTGTCACGGTGCTCAGTGTGAGCTGTACGCATCAAAACAGGAACTACAGAGCGTCTTACAGACTGACTCCTCCGTTAGTCATTTCCTCTTGGAAGCCACAAAATGAAAAGTCCTTGTATTCACTCGTGGGTGAGACAGAGGGAGAGCAGATCAGGTGATGTCAAAGAGACGAGCAAAGGAGCCGAGGCGACACGAGGAGAGGACCCGCCCCACAACCCCAAACTGTTCAATTATATTTCCGGAAGATGCGGGCAACGATTTGTGACACTTTTTTTATCCAGAGTTTAATTCGTTTGACTGTAAATGTCTCAACTAAACATCACATCGCTACAGTGTAAAAGACTTCAGTAAAACAAACACAGCTGTCTGTCTGAATCACGGTGAACCTCGGACTGTGATCAGGCTGTAATAAACGAGTGTTGTTGATGACGGTCAGCTGTTGTTATTCATGTGTGTAAACATTAGCATTGAACACTGTGCTGATTTAGATTCGTTTCTTACCGTCTTCACGTCCTGCTGTAGCTGCAAACAGAAGAAAAACGTGCACAGACGGAAGGACCGCGATTATCAGGTTCAGTAGCGGTTTTAGATACGGGCTACACGGGCGGCATCACGGGCATCGGCAAAAAATAAAAGTTGCTCGTACTCACGCTGCCCCGACATCAGCCAGCGCTTATTGGGAATGGCATAGGCACCGTTTTCTATCGCCCATTTGCTGGGAGTAAGGGCGCCCTCTGTTTGCGAGGTGCGCCTGCTGCTTGCGGCACAGGGAGGAGAGGGCGGGGCGGCGGGGGGTTCTCTGACCGGCTGGAGCAGCGTCTAATAACCAACTCGCAAAGTAAAACAAAATTAAAACAAACCAACAAACACGAAAACACGAGACATTATGATACAGACTAATAATTTGCACCGATGTTTTTCAAAATTCTATAAAGTGAGCGCGAGAGCCCTCGGTGCGCGTGCTTGCTGCTGAACTCAAACTAAACTTTATTGTCATCCCCGTAAACAAGTAAAGAAATAATAAACATAAGAAGAGAAAGAAAATAAATCTACACTTTAGGACCAGGAGTAAAGGATCAATAACAATTTAAAATGTATAATTTACAGTTTGATGATTTAAAGTCTCACACACAGCCTGTCGACAGGGCATGGGGGCGGCTTTACTCTCTGCAGTGTTCCTTCAATTTTGCGTTTACGTGTGGACAGGATTTTTTTTTAAAAACAAAAATGGAAAATCTCAGTTTTCAAAAATACCCGTGTACGTGTGGACGTAGCCTAAGATGACTTCAGGAATTCTGTGTCGCCTCTTGTTGTTATCTGTAAATAATAATAAAAAAGGCACCTTCACATACTGTGTATATTTAGAATCCAGACTCTTCAATTTGTTTGCTAGAACATGCATCACATCCGGCTAAAACAAATCTGGAATTTATTCTGTTCAAAGTAGCCGTACAGGCACCAAACTGTAAAAGTATCAAACAAACAAACTGTGACATACTTTGGCTGTAAAGATTTTGTGTTCGCACTCTGATGATGACAACAAGCTCGTCTATTCGAGGCTGCAACACTGCAAGACTGCCATCAGTTTATTAATAAGAATACAGTATGAGTATAATAGAGAAAACTGATCACTCACATTTACATTGGAAATTCATTTACAAATGTAAAATGATTTCTATATTTATGGACGGTGATAATAAAGCTTCCCGGTGCTGAGCCAGAAAAAGATGCCAGAGTTTAAAGTTAAAAGTGTTTATTTAGAATACTTTAAAAAGTGTGATGCAAATTTTATAAAATCTGTGTCAAAATGCTTCATAAAATCATAAAATACACAAATATCCATCATTTTGAAAGCAGCTTGATTCTTAAATACATCAATACCAGTTTTAACAGCACAAACTTCATCACTGTGAAAGGCACAGCTGCTGATGACTCTGAATAAAAACAGATTTCAACCTGAGAAATTAACAGACAGATGTGAACACCTCCAATACAGACAGATGTTCCTCCAACAAGTCGACTCGACAGGAAGACAAAAGAAAAAGTCAATCTCATCAAGTTTAAATACAGTCAAAGGTTTGCAGGAAACTTTGGTTTGTTGTGACAACAACGTGAAGCTGAGTGATATTTGAAGAAGTCAAAGCAGCTTTTTACCATCTGACATCTAAAAAGTAGAACCAGATTCTGCAGGATCACCAGCACCTGCAGCAGGTTTTGGAGTGAAACACTTACAGTTGACATAATCAATATGATCTCCTTGACTCATCACAGACTGCAGTGTGAAACATGGAGACACAACGAGACGGATTTAAAAAATAATAATAATAAAAGGGATGAAAAAACAAAATATTAAAAAAGTAATGGTGACCCCCCCCCCCCCCCCCCCGCCTCACAAACACACTACAGCTGTGACGTTAAACAGTTTGTGAGTGAAGCGTCACCGTTACAAGCTTCCTTAGAAGGATCGTCTCTCTGGTTTCTCTGAGAAGCTGCAAAAGCAGAAAACGTGAGAACATGAAGGATGAGATTATAACATCATGTCTCTGCTTTACTCACAGATGGAGAGAAGCAGCAGTTTGTGGTAACTGTGGTACAAAAACATGTAGTCAGAATAAAATGATGATTTAATGCTCAGAACCTTGAATATTAACTGATAAAGTTTGGTGGCATCATGTGAAGATGAACAGCTCCATGTTGACATGAATGTGCCTGAAACTATCAGAATAATCCTGCTGTGCACACTCTGACTTAGTGTGTACACCAGGATTATTAATTATTAATAATTATGAGTTTTTATTTTCCTGTTTAAAGCAAAGGATTCAAACATAAAATGTCAGGAATGTGAACTCGACACTGATCAAATCATCTGTTATATGGCTGTCTAACCTTACAGGTATATGAAATAAATCATAAATAATAAATCCATTATTCTAACTCACCTTTCTTGTGTTTTCTGATGCACTTTGCAGCTACAGATGGAGCCAGAGTTGCAGCGACAGTCAGAACTCCAGAAAACCACAAACCTATGAGCACACCGACTCCACAGTGGGACTTCACCTCAGACGTTTTCTCTGAAACACATGAAAGTTCATGCAGGACTGTAGCAGGACGCCACACACAGCACACTGGATACACACAAACATTAAACACAGTCTAAACAACGACACAATAAGATCTTACCACAGTAACGCACGTCGATCTGATCACGGGTCACATGGCCCATCTCCTCCTGCGTGGCTACACAGTGGAAGAGGCTGCTGTTTGTCCTGGTCACCGTGGTGAGGAGGGTGATGTCATAGCGCTCTCCTGTGCGTGACACCTGTGGCTCCTCAGCAGGAAGGATGTTCCCATCGCTGTCCCTCCACTCTACTTTAGGCTTTGGAGAAGCGCCTCTGACCTCACACTTCAGCAGCGCCTCGTCCTCGCTGATGTTCAGGATCCCAACAAACGGCTTCGGAGCTGCACCTGTGAACACAGCATGAAGCTGCAGTTACAGCACAAATGTGCTGTCGTGCTCTCATGTCCTTCTCTTTCCTGATGGAGATGTCAACACATCGTGTGTGAGAGCAGAGAAATAACAACCTTTACTACATGTTACAGCAGAGTTTGGGAGGACTTTCATTTATCAGCACAAACAGGAAACGTCCTGAGTCCAGCTTCACAGAAGTACAAATGATGTCATCATTATTGAGCTTTCAGACAGGTTGATTTGTTAGACTGTGACCCAGAGTGTGACCTTACAGACTGATCAGAGAAATCTGAAGGCTTGACTGAGAACATCACTGATTTCTACATCTGCGCTCTGTGTGCTACGACTCTGTGCCCCAGAGGGAACGTACCATTACTCACACATTTGGACACCAGCACAGGTTTGATCCCAGTCCACACAGCAGCCTCTACAAACTGCACATGTAGAGCTCAGTGACATCAGAGTCAGGCTCAGCACCCACTCCTCTGATGTACAGGGTGGGCCATTTCTATGGATACTCCGTAACAACATGGGAATGGTTGGTGATATTAAAGTCCTGTTTGTGGCACATTAGTATATGTGAGGGGGCAAACTCCTCAAGATGGGCGGTGACCACGGTGGCCATTTAGAAGTCGGCCATCTTGGGTACAACTTTTGTTTTTTCAATAGGAGGAGGGCCATGTGACACATCACACTTATTGGTAATGTCACAAGAAAAACAATGGTGTGCTTGGTTTCAACGTAACTTTATAACAGGTTACAGATGCACACATCAGTGACATCATCACTCACCTGGGATTTCTCCTGATCGATCTTTCAAGGTGAGTTCTGAAAGGCAAAAATTAAACATGTGTTTTTTCACACAGCATCATGAACTCATGATGGAGCTGATGTTTCTGCATCACCTTTGTGAGCATCTCTTGGTTCAGGTAACAAACTGATGAGGTGACAGCTTCCAGCAGAGTTATTAAAGGGTTTATTTTCACGATGCTTTCTACTCACCAACAACAAGTTTAATGCACAACCTTTGTTCTGGCTGCAGATGTGGAAAATCACAGGTGTAGACTCCACTGTCAGCCACCGTGGTGTTTCTGATGATGATGGAGGCGTTACCAAACTGCAGCTCTTGTGGGAAATGTGAGACCCGTCCTCTGAAGTGCTCGTCTTGACCTCGACGTCCATTATTGTAATGAAGGCCTCCATCATACATGAAGACCTCCTGTTTATTTGGTGCTTTTTTCCTCCAATCAAAGAGCTTCTGTTCAAGGTTCTGATTGGTGCTGAGGGAGCAGGGTAAGATGACATCACTTTCTTCTGAGACAACCACTGTGACTCCTGGACCTGAAGAATGAAGCATGTGAACAGGTGATCAGAATCAACCTTTTGGGATAAACTTTTGCCATCTGGTTGCTTCTGATAGAATACAGGTTTAAGGCATGTCCTCATTGCTTTAATTGTTCTAAATAGAAGCTGTGCTGTGGGCAGAACTTTGTGCCATTAGAAACTGAATTTAAATAAGTTCAATTCAAATTACAAAGTTCTGCCCATCTATCATACTATGTTTCATGTAAATGTATAAAACAACTTACTGTGAAATAACATTTTTCCTCACATTAACATTTATCTGTACCATCATTAATCCTTTTAATCTTATCAATAATACTGATGTCTGTTAAAACACATTCCTGGAGACGTTACAGTCATTACAGCTTCTCTGCACTGCTTTAACACACTGTTAGAAACAGAAACCCCACTTTGTCAGTCACAGCACTATTTTAGTGTTAATTATAATCAATAAAAAAAAATTAGATTTGAGGCGACACAGAGGGGTGTATTCCTGCATTCCTCATTTCTGCAGAAATTTAGAATATTTTCGCTCAGAGCTTTAAATATTTACTGTCATTAGTTTTCTTACACTTTTCATTTCCTATAACTGAAGATACAGTCAGGAGACAGATGCACAAAATCCTCACAGACTTCATTTCAGCAAACTGAAAAAAGCAACGGCAGACGGATCGGCCAAGAGCGGGGAGCTGCTGCGAGCGAAGACGAGAGGAGAGCTACAGAGCGCGAGCTGACCGGGCTTTATATAAGGCGAAAAAGCTCCCGACCGACAGAAATGTTCCCGACCGACAGAAATGTTCCCGACCGACAGAAATGTTCCCGACCGACGACGGCCCGCCCCTTTCCCCGACCGACGACAACCCGCCTCTTTCCCCGACCGACGACGGCCCGCCCCTTTCCACGCCCGACGACGGCCCACGGCCCGCCCCTTCCATGACCAACGATCTCCCCGACCGACCAGCTCCCTGTAGTGTTCCCAACTTAGCGACTTTGTCGCTATATTTAGCGAGTTTTCAGACCCCTTAGCGACTTTTTTTTCTAAAAAGCGACTAGCGACAAATCTGGCGACTTTTTCTGGTGTTATTGGAGACTTATTTATGACGACTTTTTGACATGAAAGCGCGGATTGCTTTTACTCTCAACAAGCAGCGGTGCTGCCGTGGGCACCTCGTCCGTTCCAAAGCGCTCACGGGCGGAGGATAGTCCTCCCCCCCGCTGCTATCAGGGCAGGAGATGTTCACGCCTGTGCGTCTGAACTGCAAATGAATCGCGCAAGAGCGAAGCCGCTGCTCCGCACTGACTGTGACGCAGTCAGTTCTTCTTTTACTCTTATGCTGTTTTGTGGATCACGAGGTTTAAAACTACTTATAAACACACAAAGTAACTCCACCAGAGCGCCTATTTCGGGCCACTTTTGCCGGTCCAAGCCCGGGTAAAGGAGCAGGGTTGGAATTGTGACATTAAAAAACAATAATTGCTAAAAGAAATTTAATTTGTAGTTCTAAATAAACTCTAAATGCATTTAGGACATTTTTTACTCACTTTATGTCTCTTCCACGATGTTATTTCTCTCTCCAACAACGTAGGTTACAATTATATTAGCATGACCAATTATGCAAATTAGGCGATGACGTCATTTAGCGACTTCTAGCGACTTTTAGGACAGCCAATAGCGATTTCCTTACTGAGGAGTTGGCACCACTGGCTCCCCGCTGTAGACCGCAGTCGGTCGGTCTGCCGTTGCTTCTTTCAGTTTGTTGAAATGAAGTCTGTGAGGATGCAGCAGTCTGTCACTGAAGCAGCAACATTTACATGCATGTGGTGGGAGACTCTGTCCATCAGAGATGCTATTTTGGCCGGAGTCCTTCTGTCTCCCACCACCTGCACTGGGTCCAGGGTGCATCCCAGAACAGAGCTGGCCTTCCTGATGAGTTTATCCAACTTCTTCCTCTCAGCTGTCGATAAATTGTGAGACTGTGAGTGTGAGAGTCCCCGGCCTATTCAGCATGAGTAGAACGAGGGGGGGGGGGGGGGGTACGTATGAAGAGTAAATGTTATGGGCTTTATACAACAGAATCATATGTATAGATTATAGTTTGAACTAACAATAAACTAACTAACTAACAATAAATCATGATGTTGACATGATGAATGTATATGAATCAAGAGTAATAACATGAAAGAAAAATGACTCTTATGTGTATGAAACTTAGGAGTTTTAGGGGAAGTTAGGCGGCAGCAGAGTTGGGTGTGGTAAAAAGAGGAACTGTAGTGATGTGCTAATCAATACTGAAATATCGAGTCCTCTGATACCAGTAATTTATGTTCTAGAATCGATTCTCATATTAAAATATAGATGTTTTAGTAATTTACGGCAAATTTGTAGTTTATCATTTGGATTGTCTACATTGGAAGGAACTACTTTCTCTTCCGCCTTTCGTAGTTTTAAACCTCGTGATCCACAAAACAGCATAAGAGTAAAAGAAGAACTGACTGCGTCACAGTCAGTGCGGGAGCAGCGGCTTCGCTCATGCGCAATTCATTTGCAGTTCAGACACACAGGCGTGAACATCTCCTGCCCTGATAGCAGCGGGGGGAGGACTATCCTCCGCCCGTGAGCGCTTTGGAACGGGCGAGGTGCCCACGGCAGCACCGCTGCTTGTTGAGAGTAAAAGCGATCCGCGCTTTCATGTCAAAAAGTCGTCATACATAAGTCTCCAATAACACCAGAAAAAGTCGCCAGATTTGTCGCTAGTCGCTTTTTAGAAAAAAAAGTCTCTAAAGGGTCTGAAAACTCGCTAAATATAGCGACAAAGTCGCTAAGTTGGCAACACTGCAGGGAGCTGGTCGGTCGGGGAGATCGTTGGTCATGGAAGGGGCGGGTCGTGGGCCGTCGTCGGGCGTGGAAAGGGGCGGGCCGTCGTCGGTCGGGGAAAGAGGCGGGTTGTCGTCGGTCGGGGAAAGGGGCGGGCCGTCGTCGGTCGGGAACATTTCTGTCGTATATAAAGCCCGGTCAGCTTGCGCTCTGTAACTCTCCTCTCGTCTTCGCTCGGAGCAGCTCCCCGCTCTTGGCCGATCCGTCTGCCGTTGCTTTTTTCAGTTTGCTGAAATGAAGTCTGTGAGGATTTTGTGCATCTGTCTCCTGACTGTATCTGCAGTTATAGGAAATGAAAAGTGTAAGAAAACTAATGACAGTAAATATTTAAAGCTCTGAGCGAAAATATTCTAAATTTCTGCAGAAATGAACTGACGGTGAGCAGCGAAGGAGGAATTGGATCCTTTTATCGATCACTTTAAGTACATCTGGGTGGTCTTACAGTACTTGGAGTAAAAGTACTTAAAGAAAACTTCTGTCTGCAGTTTTTGGAGCTCATTTGAAATATTCTGTTGCTTTCTGGTACAGTCAGCAGCGTTTAGTTTAGACTGATAAACACGGATCAGTAGAATACAATAGAATAAGGATGGAGTTCAGTTCAGTGATAGTTGTTGGAGAGAAGCTGCTCCAGCAGCAGGTGAACCTTCTTCAGTATCCTGAGGAAATAAAGTCTCTGCTGGGTCTTTTTTTTTTTTTACAATAGCAGCAGCTTCTCTGATCATTGAAGCTCCTCTTTGATGGAAACCCCCCAAAATTTAAAGCAAAGCACTCTCTACCTCCTCTACCTGAACACCCCTCTGTGTCACCTCAAATCTATTTTTTTTATTGATTATAATTAACACTAAAATAGTGCTGTGACTGACAAAGTGGGGTTTCTGTTTCTAACAGTGTGTTAAAGCAGTGCAGAGAAGCTGTAATGACTGTAACGTCTCCAGGAATGTGTTTTAACAGACATCAGTATTATTGATAAGATTAAAAGGATTAATGATGGTACAGATAAATGTTAATGTGAGGACAAATGTTATTTCACAGTAAGTTGTTTTATACATTTACATGAAACATAGTATGATAGATGGGCAGAACTTTGTAATTTGAATTGAACTTATTTAAATTCAGTTTCTAATGGCACAAAGTTCTGCCCACAGCACAGCTTCTATTTAGAACAATTAAAGCAATGAGGACATGCCTTAAACCTGTATTCTATCAGAAGCAACCAGATGGCAAAAGTTTATCCCAAAAGGTTGATTCTGATCACCTGTTCACATGCTTCATTCTTCAGGTCCAGGAGTCACAGTGGTTGTCTCAGAAGAAAGTGATGTCATCTTACCCTGCTCCCTCAGCACCAATCAGAACCTTGAACAGAAGCTCTTTGATTGGAGGAAAAAAGCACCAAATAAACAGGAGGTCTTCATGTATGATGGAGGCCTTCATTACAATAATGGACGTCAAGGTCAAGACGAGCACTTCAGAGGACGGGTCTCACATTTCCCACAAGAGCTGCAGTTTGGTAACGCCTCCATCATCATCAGAAACACCACGGTGGCTGACAGTGGAGTCTACACCTGTGATTTTCCACATCTGCAGCCAGAACAAAGGTTGTGCATTAAACTTGTTGTTGGTGAGTAGAAAGCATCGTGAAAATAAACCCTTTAATAACTCTGCTGGAAGCTGTCACCTCATCAGTTTGTTACCTGAACCAAGAGATGCTCACAAAGGTGATGCAGAAACATCAGCTCCATCATGAGTTCATGATGCTGTGTGAAAAAACACATGTTTAATTTTTGCCTTTCAGAACTCACCTTGAAAGATCGATCAGGAGAAATCTCAGGTGAGTGATGATGTCACTGATGTGTGCATCTGTAACCTGTGTGAGCGGTTTGAGACCTGCTGAAATGTGACTTTGGTCAGATGTACATCAGATCTGTGGTTGTGTCAGTAACGACCGATGAAGAGGAGTGGGTGCTGAGCCTGACTCTGATGTCACTGAGCTCTACATGTGCAGTTTGTAGAGGCTGCTGTGTGGACTGGGATCAAACCTGTGCTGGTGTCCAAATGTGTGAGTAATGGTACGTTCCCTCTGGGGCACAGAGTCGTAGCACACAGAGCGCAGATGTAGAAATCAGTGATGTTCTCAGTCAAGCCTTCAGATTTCTCTGATCAGTCTGTAAGGTCACACTCTGGGTCACAGTCTAACAAATCAACCTGTCTGAAAGCTCAATAATGATGACATCATTTTTACTTCTGTGAAGCTGGACTCAGGACGTTTCCTGTTTGTGCTGATAAATGAAAGTCCTCCCAAACTCTGCTGTAACATGTAGTAAAGGTTGTTATTTCTCTGCTCTCACACACGATGTGTTGACATCTCCATCAGGAAAGAGAAGGACATGAGAGCATGACAGCACATTTGTGCTGTAACTGCAGCTTCATGCTGTGTTCACAGGTGCAGCTCCGAAGCCGTTTGTTGGGATCCTGAACATCAGCGAGGACGAGGCGCTGCTGAAGTGTGAGGTCAGAGGTGCTTCTCCAAAGCCTAAAGTAGAGTGGAGGGACAGCGATGGGAACATCCTTCCTGCTGAGGAGCCACAGGTGTCACACACAGGAGAGCGCTATGACATCACCCTCCTCACCACGGTGACCAGGACAAACAGCAGCCTCTTCCTCTGTGTAGCCACGCAGGAGGAGATGGGCCATGTGACCCGTGATCAGATCGACGTGCGTTACTGTGGTAAGATCTTATTGTGTCGTTGTTTAGACTGTGTTTAATGTTTGTGTGTATCCAGTGTGCTGTGTGTGGCGTCCTGCTACAGTCCTGCATGAACTTTCATGTGTTTCAGAGAAAACGTCTGAGGTGAAGTCCCACTGTGGAGTCGGTGTGCTCATAGGTTTGTGGTTTTCTGGAGTTCTGACTGTCGCTGCAACTCTGGCTCCATCTGTAGCTGCAAAGTGCATCAGAAAACACAAGAAAGGTGAGTTAGAATAATGGATTTATTATTTATGATTTATTTCATATACCTGTAAGGTTAGACAGCCATATAACAGATGATTTGATCAGTGTCGAGTTCACATTCCTGACATTTTATGTTTGAATCCTTTGCTTTAAACAGGAAAATAAAAACTCCTAATTATTAATAATTAATAATCCTGGTGTACACACTAAGTCAGAGTGTGCACAGCAGGATTATTCTGATAGTTTCAGGCACATTCATGTCAACATGGAGCTGTTCATCTTCACATAATGCCACCAAACTTTATCAGTTAATATTCAAGGTTCTGAGCATTAAATCATAATTTTATTCTGACTACATGTTTTTGTACCACAGTTACCACAAACTGCTGCTTCTCTCCATCTGTGAGTAAAGCAGAGACATGATGTTATAATCTCATCCTTCATGTTCTCACTTTTTCTGCTTTTGCAGCTTCTCAGAGAAACCAGAGAGACGATCCTTCTAAGGAAGCTTGTAACGGTGACACTTCACTCACAAACTGTTTAACGTCACAGCTGTAGTGTGTTTGTGTATTTCAGGGGAAATGGATTCATATCTCTGAGGTCAACATTACTTTTTTAATATTTTGTATTTTCATTCCTTTTATTGTTTTCTGTCTCGTTGTGTCTCCATGTTTCTCACTGCTGTCTGTGAGGAGTCAGTGAGATCATATTGATCATATCAACTCTGTTTCACTCCAAAATCTCAGGGACTCGAACCACAAGGAGCAGATTCACCACATAATGCCTTAAAAATTAGCAGAAAGCCAACTTTGAACACAAAGGCAGCTTATTACATGTGGTAATAATGGCTGCTGTGTGTTAAAGTGGTGGTTATGAAGGTGCTGACTGCAGGTGCTGGTGATCCTGCACAAACTGGTTCTACTTTTGTAGATGTCAGATGGTTGTAAACATCAGTGCAGCAGAGATTCTTCATTCAGGGAAACTGACTGTACGTCAGTGTGAAAGCTTTTAGAAGTTTGTTCACATCTGTTTGTTAATTTCTCAGGTTGAAAAAGTGTTTTTATTCAGAGTCATCAGCAGCTGTGCCTTTCACAGTGATGAAGTTTGTGCTGTTAAAACTGGTATTGATGTATTTAAGAATCAAGCTGCTGTCAAAATGATGGATATTTTTGTGTTTTTCATGATTTTATGAAGCAGTTTGATGCTGATTTTATAATATTTGTATCGCACTTTTTAAAGTCTTGCAAATAAACAGATTAAGTCCTAAACTCAACTTTTTCTCGCTCAGCACCACAAAGCTTAATTATTACTGTCCATAAATATAGAAATCATTTGTAAATTCTTTTCAAATGATAAAAATAAAGATTTTAAATTGTATTTTTCTGCTTTTGTTTAATAAAGAAGTGGGGAAGGTTTGACCATGTGATACAACTACTGCATACAGTTAGATCCATAAGTTCTGGGACTAATTTTTGGTAACCTTGCCTCTGCACAGACACAGCGGACTTTAAAACACTCAGGACTGATTGACCTGCACACTTTCAGTGGCGCCTACTGTGGCGCAGCAGTTGGGCCTCCTCCGCTGTCTCTGCGCACTGACACTTAAGCCCCTCCCTCTGCACTTGCGGTTCGGCCGCACTCGGTCGGTCGTCGCTTTCATCAGTTTTGTTGAAGTGAAGTGAAATGGTAGTTTTTACGTGCATTCAAAGTTCACCGTGCCAATCTTCGTTTCCATTTATATTAGTGAGACATTTATTTCCTTTGCAATGTCCGTTTTATTTCTTTTTGGTTTATTTATTTCTGATGTTTGCGCTGTGGACAGTTTCAAAATGAAGCGATAAAAATCTGAGTGGGAGAGGCAGATAAATACAGATCACAAGGGATGAAATTTCTCCACACACACACACACACACACACACACACACACACACACACACACACACACACACACACGGTGAATCACACCCTGAATGAGACGAGCGGTGTAGCGCTATTTATTTACCTGGCGGAGCGCACCACGCACCACCAGTGAATTTAAGAACATAAAAAATCTGACATTTCTTACACGCAGCTTCCGGCTCTCTCCTCTTTAATGTGTTTTCTCTCCTTTTCCTTCTCTCCCGTGGAAAAAGCTTGGACAGCTTCATGTCTGCTGGGACGAGGTGCTGAGAGTGGGTCACTTCTGCTGTGTTTAAATTAGCAGTCATGTGACACTTCTTTGAAGAGCTGATGATCAAACTGAGGCAAAGCATTTAAAAACAGAATGACAACATCAAGTGCATCAACACTTTTCCAAAACTCAAATTAATCCAGATACAATTAAGAATCAGACAGAAATCCTCTTGTTAAATGGCCACAATCATATTATTAGTGGCTCAGCAGAAACATTTACACACAAACTGGAGATATGAACAATACACAGAAGGAGAGGCAGACTTGCCAGATAATTTTTAATAATACAATAGGCTTCTATACACACCTGTGTTTTCACTCTCAGGTCTGAAGGTCTTAGAACAATATTTTGGATATAAAGGGGAGTTTGGAGATCGGCCTGTAGTTAGTGAGCATTAGGGTCAATGTTTTTTTTCCATAATAGGTTGTACAACAGCATGCTTGAAGACAGACTGTATACAACCTGATGACAACGATGCATTCAGTAAAAGTA
This sequence comes from Simochromis diagramma, assembly GCF_900408965.1. Classification (NCBI taxonomy): domain Eukaryota; kingdom Metazoa; phylum Chordata; class Actinopteri; order Cichliformes; family Cichlidae; genus Simochromis; species Simochromis diagramma. The sequence continues at coordinate 23,344 of NW_024387316.1, forward strand.
GGACCTATCATATGTGAAGCTCCGGGGGAACCAGAGATTTTAAGATGATCAATTATAGCAGCAAGAAGAATTGTTTTATTTAAAAACTCTGACACAAAATTTGTTTCACATTATTATTCACCAATTTATTTATTCAGTTCTACACATTATATATAATCCGCCTCTCTGAAAGTGCAGTGAGAGGATCTGTGAGGTTTGGTTGATCATATAGTTTAATACATAAGAACAGCATCTCTTTTCTGTACATCAAAAACAGCACCTGCTTTAAAGACCACATAATGTTGCAGTTATAAATATCCATACAGACACAATAGTTATAAAAGACAGTTTTATGAACACAATGTCAACAGCACCTCATTCATCCTTATTTATATTAAAAAATACTTTGTCTTAAAGTCCAAATACAAAAAGCAACAGTGCTAATAATAACATAAAATAAATAAATCTCATCAAGTTCATGTTCAGGTTACAACAGTAACCAAAGGTTTTCAGGAAGCTTTGGTTTGTTCTGATCACCATCAGCTAAAAGTAACATTAACCATTATTAAAACCAGCATCACAACCTGCTTTACACAATAATAAAATACACAGTATAAAAGAAGCAACATCTGGACTGCAGCTGGGCTCTGAAATATGTCCTCATCACTTTTAACAGTACAAACATCATAACTGTCACAGCTTCTCAGATCTCTGAATAAAAACACAGTTTTCCTAATCCACTGTTAGGATCACAGCAGGACTCTGCTCGGCCTGAACACCACCTCAGGTGTCCTCGTAACTCGCTGCACTTTCATTAAAGCCTTTTTCTGGTTTTGTCAGTGGATTTAACAGCTGATGTTTCACAGCCCACAGTGAGCTCACAAAACAACTGAGACTACAGATGAGTCGATTATGTTGACCTGAGATCCAAACGTAACTGAAATGTACCTTTGTGCACACATCTGTGTAACAGCTGTGATGCTAAACAGGTTCTGATTTGAGAGTCAGCTCTGTGTCACCGTTCTCAGGACCCTCAGATGTCTCTCTGGGTCTCTGTTTCCTCCGAGAAACTACAGAAGAAGAAAAAAAAAATAAAAATAAAAAAATTATATATATATATATATATATATATATATATATATATATATATATATATATATATATATTACATACAGTCAGTTTACGATATTAAATTTAAACTAACTTTAATTTCGGTGATCACAGAGAAAAACGAAAACAGCAGATAAATCTGATAAAATAAAATAAGACACATTTATAGCTAAACATGCTTCATAGAAGAAAACTGAGACATGGTGGCTGTAAATTTGGTTGAAATCAAAATGTTTATTAGTAACTGCAGTTTTTTCATCATTTTTAAATGATAAATAAATCCATAAATCCAAAGTATCAGCTGTAAAACCAGACGATATCTGAATAAAATGTCAACAATTTGAACACAACATTGGTCTAAGCATCTGTTACATGGATGTCTACGTCTGACAGATGTTAAAATAAGTGTTTTTATTATTTACACTTACCTCTGCTGATGTGATATTTGACTTTAATTATAAGAAAATAAAGAAGTAAAGTTGAAATTGCTCCAAAACACATCCCACCGATCCATGAACCGACTCCAGGACTGCAGGACTTCGCCTCAGTCGGTTTCTCTGAAACATTAAATAAAAGGTTGATGCAGCCTCGCTGGATGCAACAAATACACAACTAAACCTTTTAAACGGTGCCAAGAAATCTATTAAAGAATAAAAAGATCTGATAATTACAGTTATTATAAAACAACAGAAAAACAACTTACGATAATGCAGGTAGATCTGTGCATCAGTTTTATGGCTGAGCTCCTCCTGTGTGGCTACACAGTGGAAACGCTCAGTTGTTGTCCTGGTCACCGTGGTGAGGAGGGTGATGTCATAGCGCTCTCCTGTGTGTGACACCTGTGGCTCCTCAGCAGGAAGGATGTTCCCATCACTGTCCCTCCACTCTACTTTAGGCTTTGGAGAAGCACCTCTGACCTCACACTTCAGCTGCAATCCGTCCTCGGTGGTATTAAGTATCCTGATGTCGGGCTTTGGAGCAGCACCTGTGAACGCAGCATGGTGGCAGAGAAAGGGGGAAGTGCTGATCTTTAAAATCACCAGTGTCTATGTTTATCATTCATGTGAAGTAATTGACTCTCATCCAGATAATACTGTCCACAGCAGCACAACAAACCAGGTTCAGGATCCAGCCCAACTGAGGTTTATCACAAAGGACAGTTTGAGATGATCTGTTTGTTTCCTAAACCCAAACTGGGAGCAGCTCACACAGATTACAGACACTTCAATGACATCATCACTCACCTGTGATTTCACCTGATCGATCCTTCAGGGTAAGCTCTGCAAGGTAAAACATTTAAATTTATTTTTTTAAACCACCTGGTTCAGGTAGAAAAATGGTCTTCACCATTTTTCCAGGATGTTCTCCAAAATAAAAGACTCACCAACATCAAGCTTTATTCTGAAAGTTTTCCCTTCCAGCTGCAGATGTGGAAAATCACAGGTGTAGACTCCACTGTCAGCCAGCCTGGTGTTTCTGATGATGATGGAGGCGTTACCAAACTGCAGCTCTTGTGGAAAATGTGAGACCCGTCCTCTGAAGTGCTCGTCTTGACCTGGACGTCCATTATTGTAATGAATGCCTCCATCATACATGAAGACCTCCTGGTTATTTGGTGCTTTTTTCCTCCAATCAAACAGGAGGTATTCAAGGTTCTGATTGGTGCTCAGGGAGCAGGGTAAGATGGCATCACTTCCTTCTGAGACAACCACCGTGACGACTCCTGGAATGAATCATATTTTTTATTCTGTTTTTAAAAAGCTAAAAATAACATGTAGATAACATAGAACACAGTGAGCACACACATGCCATTTCACGTTTACATCATGTTAGTTGGACGACACATTTATTTGTGAATGTTTTTAAAACCTTTAATTTTTTGTTTGAAGCTCATAAGTCATCTGATAGGTCACATGACCCAACCAATGCAAGAACGTTTAGCGTGTGTGCGTGATTTAGCTTCTTCTAGTCTGAGGATTCAGTGTGTGTCACTTACATTTTACAGTTTAAGTTTGTTTCCATCTATTTACTGTTAAATTTATCTGTTTATATCATTTTGATTTCTACAAATGAAACCTCGTATTTCCATGTGATCATGTTTATTTTACTGAAAGTTACTCCTCAAACCTCAACCCTTTCCTTTCATACTGATGTTTGATAAAATTAACTGCTGCAGATGAAATTTAAAGATTGTGATACATCATTAAAGACAAACAGCTGGACAATCACAAACTGTTTTTACCCTCCAATTATGAAACAAGTCCGTGGACCTCATGTTGGTCATCATACTGAAGTCTCAAAGACTAACTGCTGAAAATAAACAAAGATTTTAAAAGCAATTCCTGTTTTTTCTATTTTGTTTTCCCATGTTTAGTACAAAGGAAATACAATATTCAGATGTTCAGGCTGCCACTTGTGCATTAGCAGATATGATTATTGCATCCTTTGGATTTTTGTATTAAAGGTTTTAGTTTTGTACAAAAACATTTTCTATATTCTCTAAAAACATAACAAAATAAACACTTAAAGCTCTAAACTCTGGCAACGTTTTTTTTGGCTCAGCACCACAAAGCTTTATCACTGTCGATAAATATAGAAATCATTTCACATTTGTAAATTCTTTTCCAATGATTAAATAAAGATTTTCATTTTCTGATCTTGTTTAATAAAGGACTGGAAAAGGTGTGACCATGTGATTATACCACTGCATGCAGTTAGCGTCATAAGCTTTGGGACTACTTTTTGGTAACCTTGCCTCTGCACAGCCACAGTGGACTCCGTGCTGATCTTTAAATTCACCAGTCTTTGTCTTTATGTTTATCATTTATGTGAAGTAATTGACTCTCATCCAGATAATACTGTCCACAGCAGCACAACAAACCAGGTTCAGGATCCAGCCCAACTGAGGTTTATCACAAAGGACAGTTTGAGATGATCTGTTTGTTTCCTAAACCCAAACTGGGAGCAGCTCACACAGATTACAGACACTTCAGTGACATCATCACTCACCTGTGATTTCACCTGATCGATCCTTCAGGGTGAGCTCTTCAAGGTAAAACATTTAAATTTGATTTTTTTTTTTTAAACCACCTGGTTCAGGTAGAAAAATGGTCTTCACCATTTTTTTCTATATTTATGCAGGCTTGTTTGCACAACAAAGCTAAATAGCTATATAAACCATTCAGAATCTAAATACTGTTCTTTGGTAGAATTAAAAAATAAGTGTAGTGCAGGTCTATGATGATTTTGAGTGTTTTGATTCTGGTTCTGAGTAAATTGGTGGGAATTGGTGGCCTAAAGTAGTCCTGATTTTGAACTGTTGTAGTCCTGTTTTAATTCCGAGTCAGTTCTGGGTCTGGTTGAATTGTGGTTTAGTTCCTGTGTCTTGATACAGCCCTGACTTTGTTCTGCCTTGCTGCTTAATTAAAAAACTAGTTTAGAGTGTTTTGCATATAAGATTTTTTTTCCCTATATGAAGTCATTCTTTTTTTTTTGAACAAAACTCAAAACACAGCCTAATAAATTTTTAAGTCATTTCCGATCACATTTGTAAATTATTTTCAAATAATTTAAATAAAGATTTTAAATCTTGTTTAATAAAAAATTGGAAAAGGTGTGACCATGTGGTACAACCATAAGTTTTGGGACTACGTTTCGGTAACCTTGCCTCTGCACAGCCACAGTGGACTCTAAAACACTCAGGATTGATTGAAGCGCACACTTTCAGGTTCCATTCAGCGGCACCTACTGTGGTGGAATTACACTGATTTTAGACACAGCAGTTTGGGCCGTAACAAATACGTTACATATACAGCTGTGACGTCACTTCAAAGTTTAGTTCTGAGGCGAAATGTGTTTTGTTTTATTAAACGTCTCTTTGCTCGTCTGAACCAAAGTCCGGCTCACTGCTGTGGGTTCAGTCGGACTCTGTCACGGTGCTCAGTGTGAACTCTACGCATCAAAACACGAACTACAGAGCGTCTTACAGACTGACTCCTCCGTTAGTCATTTCGTCTTGGAAGCCACAAAATGAAAAGTCCTTGTATTCACTCGTGGGTGAGACAGAGGGAGAGCAGATCAGGTGATGTCAAAGAGACGAGCAAAGGAGCCGAGGCGACACGAGGAGAGGACCCGCCCCACAACCCCAAACTGTTCAATTATATTTCCGGTGTTCCAGATCTACTGGCGTTTAGATCAACTGGCGTTGGTCGAACAGATGTGTGGCAGACTTGCGTTTCAGGAGCTACTACTGACAAACCAGCAAAAAAACGCCAAATGTGTCACCTGTGACACTCGTGAGGTTGTCTCAAACACACTCCGTCAGTCTTGATGCTGTTGAACAACAAAATGTTTAAAAATGTGGCGAGTTTACCTGGTGATATCCTCACGCGCGACGCGATCGCGAAAACAGCAAACAATTAACACCACGCCGTTGTTGTTCACAGGACAGCAAGAGTAAACGATCGGGAGACTCTAGTCGTCGTCATCGTTCCCTGGCACGTTTTATTTCTCCGGTTTCAGCGTTTTTGCTGCACAACTAAAGCGAGCAGTTTACTTTGTGCACTAACATGGAGTCGAGTCAACCAGCGCCACCTCTGGCCAAGTGCCACAGCCTACAGCCAGATCAACTGGTGACACACATCTGCAGCACGTTTGGATTAGTTTCATGCACATTTGTACCTTTCAATTGTGTCTGTTTGTGCGTCTGCAAATAAACCATTGAAATGAATGAAATGATATCATGTATTTATTATCAGCCTACATTTGTACAAAATGCCAAATGACATACACATAGTCATAAGAATCACCATCCTGATATCAATACTTTTGCCCATAAGAAAAATGTCGTGAACAAATATATGACACACTAATATTTCACCAGTGTTGTAACATCACATGTCGTTAGCATAGTCTGCCTGTGTCTTCCCTCTGCAAACGAACATTTCAGAGTTGGCTGTTATATACAGTCTGCATAAGTGTGGTCAATCTAATAAACATGTGTAAGGAGATGGCAGTTACTGTGAATGTACAGCAGGTGATTAGTAATAAACAGTCAGACAATGACTCTGACAATCTCATTCAATCTTGCAGATTGAATGCACCTCCTGTGGAAAGTGGTACCACACGGTGTGTGTGGACTTCCCCTGTGCAGAAGGCGACTACAAATGTTGTGGGTGCTAAATAAACAGAAAAAAGTGATCCCTGTTGTCTTTGCTTACTGATTGTTTTTAGTGTTGACAATCCACATTGCTGGGATTGCATCTGTCAACATGTTTGTGGGTAGATGTGGATGTACCAGGGGTTAGTGCAGCCACTCAGCCTCTACTCAATGTGATCATAGCAGCAGGTGCAGATGTGTCACAAGTTAATCTAGTAGTAGGCTGTGGTACTTGGCCACAGGTGGCAGCAGTGGACTGACCTCCATTGGAGACTGCTCCAGCTGCTGTGTGATAGTGGATCTGCTACAAATTGAAGATCATAAGCAAGTTTTGGAAATTAACCCTTGTATTATGTTGAAGAACAAACAATTGACATTGATTTTGTTGCGGGTCATTTAGATCCGTACTGTGTAAATCCACTCAGAATTATCCAAAAACTGCAATAAAACAATAGCAACTTTATTTCCCATCAGATAAACATGTAGAACACAGGCATACAACAGTTAGACTTTCCATAACTATTTTAGGAACAATTTGGTTTTTCGTTCTTACAAACACATTTCTTTTGAACTTGCCCAATGTTCTCAGTTTTTCAATGCTCAACATTTTCAATTTTGTCCACATGATGGACAGAATGTAACTGTGTGCTTTCTGCAGATGTACTTCTTGCATTTCTCACAAAAGATGCTTGTTTTCAAACAGGAATCTTCCCAACTAAGATTTAAAACAAAAGATTTCTACGTCTCCTCCAGTCTCACAAACAGATGACAAACCAAGCGACACACGTGAGTCACTGACTTTCTTAAATCCACTCACTCTCACTGGCTGTTTATTACTAATCACTGTGTAACTGCTGTGAATTCACAGTAACTGCCGTCTCCTTACAAATGTTCATTACATTAACCACACTTATACAGACTGTATATAACTACCAACTCTCCAGCCATGTTGATGGATTGCCTATATTGGCTGGAAATATTCATTTCCAGGGAAAAGACACAGACAGACGATGCTTACAGGATGTGATGTGACAACACTAATGAAATATTGATGTGTCATATTTGTCCAAGGTGTATTTCATTGTTATGGAAAAAGAGAATATTAAAATCATGATGACCAATTGGAGTGGTGATGTCTATGACTTTGTGTATATAATTTGGAATTTTGTACAAATGTAGGCCAATAAGGAATATATGATATCATTTCATTCATTTCAATGGTTTATTTGCAGACGCACAAACAGACACAATTGAAAGGTACAAATGTGCATGACACTGATTCAAACGTGGTGCAGATGTGTGTCACCAGTTGATCTGGCTGTAGGCTGTGGCACTTGGCCAGAGGTGGCGCTGGTTGACCCGACTCCATGTTAGTGCACAAAGTAAACTGCTCGCTTTAGTTGTGCAGCAAAAACGCTGAAACCGGAGAAATACAAAGTGCCAGGGGAACGATGACGACGACTAGAGTCTCCCGATTGTTTACTCTTGCTGTCCTGTGAACAACAACGGCGTGGTGTTAATTGTTTGCTGTTTTCGCGATCGCGTCGCGCGTGAGGATATCACCAGGTAAACTCGCCACATTTTTAAACATTTTGTTGTTCAACAGCATCAAGACTGACGGAGTGTGTTTGAGACAACCTCACAAGTGTCACAGGTGACACATTTGGCGTTTTTTGCTGGTTTGTCGGTAGTAGCTCCTGAAACGCAAGACTGCCACACATCTGTTCGACCAACGCCAGTTGATCTAAACGCCAGTAGATCTGGAACACCGGAAGATGCGGGCAACGATTTGTGACGCATATTTTTTTTTAATCCAGAGTTTAATTCGTTTGAAAATGTCTCAACAAAACATCACATCGCTAAAGTTTGAAAGACTTTAAAACAAACACAGCTGCCTGTAATAAATGAGTGTTGTTGATGACGGTCAGCTGTTGTTATTCATGTGTGTAAACATTATTTGAACACTGTGCTGATTTAGATTCGTTTCTTACCGTCTTCGCGTCCTGTTGTACCTGCAGACAGAAGGACCGCGATTATCAGATTGATGAGTTGATGTATCATGACGGGGAGGCTGTAACAGGCAAACTGAACTATAGCGTCAGAGAAGCTCCCGAAGAGTCCGATCAGATCGAGTTTATTAAACACTAAAAACTACAACTTTAAAACTCTCGCTGTGCACACTAAACACACTTCCGCACAAACACAATGCAACAAAGCACAGGGAGGGTTTTAAATCTGTTGGCGTCACTGCTACTGTAGGTCACGCGTGATTGTGTTTTTTTCTCCTTTGCAGCAGAGCAGCTTCCTTAAACTCTCATAGTTTAGACTGTTTAATTTAAAGCTCTGGTTCCATTTTTACATTATTAAACTTTTTTCTTTATTAAATCAAAAACGATCTCCGTCTCCTGATCCTGTTTGACAATCACGAAATATCATAAAATAGTCAAAAACACCAGGGCAATGTTTTTAAGAAATTCCAGTTTTATCTGACCAACAGTCCAAAGGTTTCATTTGATTTACAAAAATCGAAAATATTTAAATAGCAGTGTTTTTCTGATCACAGTCGTCACTTCAAGACTCCACATGTTTGACTTCCTCATGATCACAGAGCTGAAGTTAGAGACCGAAACTAATCAAGCTGAATCTAAACCCGAAATCTTCCCTTATCCGTGTAACAATAAGATGCTCTCTGCCTTCTGATTTTTCTAAGTGGGAGGGTGGCAGCTTCACTCCACGGTAAGTGGTAAGGTCTGCAGTTGCTTTTTTCAGTTTGTTGGAATGAAGACTGTGAGGATTCAACGCATCAAAACACGAACACAGAGCTTCTTAAAGACAGACTTATCCGTTAGTAACAAACCAGAGATAACAGAGTTCATCACTTCCTCGTTGAAGCCACAAAATTGAAAAGTCCCCATTTTCACTCGTGGGTGAGACAGAGGGAGGGAAAGCAGATAAGTTGATCGTCAAAGAGACGAGCAAAGGAGCCGAGGCGACACGAGGAGTGATCAGGCCCTGCCAAACCCCAAAACTGTTCAATTATACTTCCAGAGGATGCGGGCTGTAATGTTCGAACTTTATTTTGAAAATTGATGACGCATGTTTTAAACAGAGTTGAATTCGTTTGACTGTAAATGTCTAAACAAAACATCACAGAACAAACACAACTGTCTATCTGAATCACCCTTAACCTCTGACTGTGATCATACAGGCTGTAATAAATGAGTGGTGTTGATGACGGTCAGCGATTGTTATTCATGTATGTAAACATTATTTGAGCACTGTGCTGATTAATATTCGCTTCTTACCGTCTTCATGTCCGGTTGTACCTGCAGACAGAAGAAAAAGGTGCATAGACGGAAGGACCGCGATTATCAGATTGATGAAGAGAAGTAACATCACTGGAAGGCTGCAAGCAAACTGGACTAAAGCGTTAGTTAGTGATGTGTCGACGCTTCGAAGTGTGTCGGGTAATCTCGGGGGAGTTTTTGTGAAGCGCGCGAATCAAGCACCCAATGCGCGAATCATGAACGAATCGTTCAATACTCGAGAATCACTTTACTGACTCATGAATCATGATTCACAAGCCCAACTGACTCACTGACTCATCCCTGTTGCTGTTAGCCAGAGGCGGAGCCAGACATTTGAAACACCCGGGGCTTAGCCCAAAAGGGTAGTATGCATGTGGGAATTTTTTTTTTTTTTTGGGGGGGGGGGAGGTAGAAATGACTGAAAGATTAATTGGCTCTGTTTTGAGTTTTGTTCAAAAAAGAATGACTTCATATAGGGAAAAATATATATCACATGTGCAGGACACCTTAAACTAGTTTTTTAATTAAGCAGCAAGGCAGAACAAAGTCGGGGCTGCATCAAGACACGAGGACTAAACCCCAATTCAACCAGACCCAGAACTGATCCGGAATTAAAACAGGACTACAACAGTTCAAAATCAGGACTACTGAGGACTTAACCAAGACAGAACCAGAATCAGAACTAGATGATAGTAGCACTAAAAATCATCATAGACCTGCACTACACTTATTTTTTTAATTCTACCAAAGTCCACTGTTTAGATTGAGAAAAGTTTATATAATTATTTAGCCTTGTTGTGCAAACAAGCTGCATAACTTAATAAATATAGAATTTGAAAAATAGCAAACCTAAAAAGAAACACTAGGTACGAGATACATGAGTACCTATGATACGGTGATACTTTTGGTAAACAACCATTTGACTAACATGTGTGTCTCACCTGCTCTTGTTCCATCTCTGTTCTGTCCTCATTCTCCTCTCTCTCCCTCTCTGTTCCTCTCTCTCCCTCTTTGTGCTGACAATCATCAAATCTACAGTTGAAACCAGATATTTACAAACTCTTCAGATAAAAACACACTTTTTAATTGTAACATCAAATCAGACTAAATGTTTATTTTTTTAGATTGATAAATATAAAAAACATATTTGTTAACTTTAAGAGTAAAGAGAGAAACTATCTGTATTTCTTAATTGCAAATGGCACCAAATTGTATTCAAACTTGAGCCACACTTATGGAGCTCCACAGTTCTTTTCCTGGTGTTTTGGTTGACATCTCTTGATGTTCCCATGTCACAGAAACAGGCTCTGTGTTTTGCCTTATATGCATCCACAGCTGTGCCACCAATTTACTCACATGGACTCTACTAACCTATCAGAAGCTTCTTCAGCTCAGAATGGAATCGTCTGGAGTTTCTTATTAATTAACAATAAACTTAGTGTATATGTACTCCTAAATTTGATGAAAGTGATAAAAATAGAAGCTCTGTCTCTCTTTATTCTGACATTTAACTAATTCAAAATATATTTCAATATTTATCTAAAACAAAAGTTTACTCTAAATTGATGTTGTACAGTAAAAATGTTTTATGTTTTCTCCCTAAAGTGTAAATATCTGGTTACAAATGTGAATATCCTGCTGTGTACTGAAATCCCTCTTGTTTTGCATAGAAATATACTGAACAACATACAAAGCATAATATATAAAATAACATTTACCTGAGTTTTTTCTTTGAAAGAAGCCTCTAATGTCCATTCTTATATTTCAGTACATAACTGAAACCGATTTAGTCGGGGAGGGGAAGAACTGAAAATATGAAATAAACACACGTGTAAGCTAAGACTCTCTAAAGAAACAGCATTGTTGTTGTTCGGCTTTTCATTTCGCCATTTGTTGATTCACTTGAAGAGCAAGTAACGTAATATTGGTCAAGTGATCAGTTTGATATCAATCTTTCGTGATGCACCGTCATATTTACATTATTTGTACGGTACCAATGATTTGCTTTGGTACCTGGTCGAACTTAAGCTCTCCTTAGTATGGCTGGCTCCGTTTCTCCAACAGCGAACTCACAGGCGGCAGCTGCCCCGCCCCCTCGCTCAGTCGCTTAGTGCCTGAGCTCGGATCATACCAATATCAGGGGGGATTCACGCACAGTCGTAAATTCCCACAGTGTGCACTATGTGCTTCGAATATTGTGTGTACTTTTTGTTTTATACAGTTGTCAGCCAGGCATCTAACTATGAAAAAATTACACTCCAAAATACCCCGGGCTTCTGACAAAACAACCCGGGCTTAAGCCCAGTAAGCCACCCCCACGCTCCGCCCCTGCTCTGGATCAAAACATAAACAGACCATCCATATTGAAAGGTAAAAGGAGCCGTCCCCAAAAACGAAGAATACCACCTGCTAATGTGGAGGAGTTGTCACTGCTATTGGATACTTTGCTGGAACACAGTAAAGCTGTGGGTTGTTATGACATAAAGAACGTATGGACATCTTAATTCTGTTTTTATTTCAGTCTCCAAATGAGGAGAAAAGTGATTATGAAAGAGAGTGACAATTTTACCGCATATTAAATATTGTACATCAAAGAATTTACTTAACATCGTCCACCATGCCAATGTCACACATACTGCAGATGTACATTCTTATTAGTCTTATTAACTGTGCATAATCTAAATATTTAGCCAGACTTGTCAAGAACATGGAGTCCTGTACATTTGAATCAATCTCCAAAATATTGGAAAAAAGTTGGACAAAAATATGAAAAAGTACTGAAGAGCTATCATGTTCATGATCAGAGGATAATACAGCTGCTCTCATATTTCTTTTTTAGAGCCTCTATTTCTTCCTCATGCGTTTTCTCCAAGTCCTTAATTTGTTCTTTGAGAGATTTTTCTTTGTAACTGGAGAGTTCATCCAACTGTTTGTAATCTTTACTGTGTCTCACGTCTGTCTGCTGCATTTCTCTCTCATGTTGTTGTTTCAGTTCTTTTATTTCCTCCATGTGTTTTTCTACCAGAGCTGTAAAGTCTTTGGTGTATTTCTGTCTGAACTCGTTGAACTCTTCAGCCTGTTTTCTGGCTTCTTCTTCATATTTCGTCTTCATTTCTTGCAGTTTTTTCTTATAGTTTTCCTCCAGTTCTTTCCGTTCTCTCTCCTCTTGATCTCTTCTCATTCGATCCTCTTCTTTTCTCTTGTTTACATATTTTTCTCTTTCCTGGTCGTATTCTTCTTGCATTTTTGTAAGTTTTGCTTGTTTCTCTTCATTTTCTTGATGTCGTTTGTACCACCACTCACTCCTTTCCTTTTCCCACTTCTCTCGTTGGTTTCTCATCTCCTCTCTGCTTTGTTCCAGCTGTCGGTCAGTTATTTCCTTTTCCTTTGATTCTGCCTTTAGTTTTTTCTCCAGATCTATACGCTTTTGTTCCAACTCTTGTTGTTGAAGTTCATCTTGTTTTTTCCTTTGGCGGTCCTCTGCTTCTCGCCTTTTCTGTTCACTTTTTCTCTGTTCACGTTCATTCTTTATGTTATCCTTCATTTTATTAAGTTGTTTTTCTATCCGTTTTCTCTGCCGTTCAGTTTCCGCTCTCTGTTCTTCCATTCTTTCTTCCATTGCTTTTATTTGTTCCTCATGTTTTTGTTCAAGCTCTTCTTTCTGTTTCTTCATCTCCTCTTCCTTCTCTTTTAGGATCCTCTCCACTTCCTTCGTTATTGCCACCTCAGCCTCTTGGAACATCTCGCTGGTGTAGCAGCTGCCTCCATTTTCGTGCACCATTACCTCAATCTTTGTCAGCAGCTCACTGACCTGAGCCCGATTCTTTGCATCATTATTATTAAAGACATGATATCTGTCTCCACAATCATGAATCAGTTTTTGTACAAATTCATCACAATCTTCTTCTATGTAACTCTCAAATGTTTGACCTTTCAGTTCATCTTTCCTGGTAAATGTAACGATGATGAAATGTTGTGAATTTTTCCCAAAGTATTTCTTGATCAGTTCAACAGTTTCTTTTTCTTCGTTTGTAAACCGGCCGATTGATAGCACCAGTAAGATCACATGAGGTCCAGGAGACAACATGGTGATGCATTTAACGAGCTCTTGTTCAACTTCATTACTGGACAGACTCGTGTCAAACAGACCGGGGGTGTCGACCACAACAACAGGACGTCCATCAACCTCTCCTTCTGCTTTCTCACAGAACTTTGTCACAGACCTCCCGCTGGGCTTAGATTTAAAATGTTCTTTCCCCAGAATGGTGTTTCCAGTTGCGCTCTTCCCACTGCCAGTCTTTCCAATCAGAACCATCCTGAGACATTCCCTGTTCTGATTTCTATCATCAACACACATGGCCCTTTCTTTTCTTAAATCCATTTCAGCTTTAAGTCTTGTGTTAATGTTTTTCTGTTCTACCACTCTCTCCATCTGAGCTAATATGAACATGTCTTTTGTGAAGGATTTGGGTCCGTTATCTCTCACCTTTTCCACAGCCTGGACCAGCTGTGGGATCTGCTGTTTGTCATTAATGTTGAGAACAACAGATCTTCCTCCACAGCTCTCACAGAGCTCTTGGATGTCCTTCTTGTCTTTTAGAAAGTTAACTACAGCTGGATGTGTAGGATCTGAGTCCACAGTGAACAGAATCATGGAGAAGTCATTGACTCGAGAGCTGAATGTGTTCTGGATGGTCTCTAACTCTCCCTTGTCTTCATCAGTGAGGGGAGCCACAGTTAGGACCAGGATGAAGGCATGGACACCCTCAGGATCACAGAGGGAAATACACCTGAGTGATTCCTCCATCACTGCCTCCTGAGGTTTTTCATACAAGGCAGGCAGCTCCACCAGGGAAACCCAACGTCCACACACCTCTCCCTGATGTTTAACACACTCTGATGAGTTGGAGTCTGAATGAAGCTCAGTCTGACCTAAAATGGCCTTGGCTGCTGAAGTCTTCCCTGCTCCTCTCCTCCCACACAGAACCAGGTTTAGAGCTGGCTTGATGAGTTCAGACGTCAGTTGTGTGGTCTCTTCAGTGAACGTGAGGAATTTTCCTTTATTTTCATTCACAATGTCCTCAATCTTCGCCATTAACTGTTTGTGGTCTTCCTCAAACATGTTATAGAATTTTCCTCCACAGTCCCAGAGGAGTTCATTCACACAGGAACTCATTGGGTTGTCATGTGTGTTGATGACCATCGAGTGTTTAAAGGCATTTTGATCAAACAAACTCAGGATGAACTTCAGAGTTCTTCTGTTCTCTTCAGTGAAATTAGAAGGTTTCACTAACAGCAACAAAACGTTTGGTCCAGGAAGGGAAAGACTCACACAGCTTCTCATCTCTTCAATAATTGCTTTCACAGTCATACTAAACATGTCTGGGGTTTTCACCACTGTTACTGGTTTTCTTTTCCATTCTCCACGAGCCACCTCACATTGCTTGTTCGGGTTGAATTTAGAGAACTGAAAGTGTTTTTTCTGCATGATGAATTGGCAGAGCGTGTTCTTTTTGTCCTCACTTTTTCCAAATATCACAATTCTGAGTCCAGGTGCTGTAAATTAACAAAAATACTAAGATTAAGATACCAGCAAGCATATATATATATAAATAAATAATGTGATTTACTTACACTGTTGGGAATATTCGCTGGGAGCTTTGAGTTCTGTAAAAGACAACACAGCTTTATTTCAACAGTACAGGAAGTATGATTCCAAAGTGATTTATAGTCATTTTACAATTTCCTGTTTCTCTGCAACTGACGAAGGTTGCATGGACCAAAACTGTGTAATACAAATAATGATAAGCAGGGCATTTTGGTGAGGTTATAATACACGTCTTTCACTAAGATTTTTTCTCTCCTATGCACCTGTCATCAAATCAAGTGTGCAGAGTTTCCTAAATTTGTTGTTTGAAAAAATGCAAGTACAGAAAATACCAGGAAGTCAGGAAACATAGAAGAGAATAAATCAGCAGAGATAAGACAAAAGGAGTTAACAAAAGCACAGAGGACAAAACACCACCAAAGTAAGACAGAATGTAAGTAAACAGATGGCAGAATCACTTATATATGAACTTAACACAGTAACAAAAATGCAGTCTTGATATATAAAAATAAACAAACATAGAGACAAGACTAGGGTAGACATGGGAAGATAAGGGAGCCAAAAATACAAGGAAATATAATATAAACTGAAACCAGGAAAACCAAACCTGGGAAACCTAAATAAACAGAAACCCCAGGAAATACTGACAAGAGACAAAACTTAAAATACTGGGTCCTAGACCCAGGGATCATGACATAAACAATAACTTACCAATTCCCTTTGTTGGACCAAATGGAAAGGTTGATGTTTTTTCTTGTTTGAGGTTTTCCTGCTCAGAAGTCAGACCTGTTGCTGCATCCTCAAATACATCCCAGACCAGGTGTCCATTGTTCTCTTTTGCAATTTGAACCAAGCGTGTTAGCAGCTCTGCACGTTCAAGGTTCTTCAGCTTCAAATGTCTGTATTTGCATTTTCTGATAAAGTCCTTTAAGGGTTGATCTTCTTTCATGGCACCTGAACTCTTTTCTCTGGGAGCTGATTTCAGAACCAATGAATGATCAAATGAGTGATCACTGAATTCTTCAAGGACTTTGCAGAGCCTCCGATTTTGCTCCTCAGTGAAGTCTTCAGGCTGTAGAACCAACAGGAACACGTGAGGTCCAGGAGCAGAGAGCCTCACACAGGTTTCTACATGCTCCTTCAGTTTGGCATCATAGATATTGGGAAGCAACAGGTCTGGAGTATTAATGACAGTTATTTGTTTTTCCTTAAAGGGTGTCCTGAATTCCACACAGCAGTCTGGTGCTTTTTCAGTACTGAACTTGTCCTTTTTTAGTATCGTGTTCCCCACTGCTCTCATCTCTGACCATTTGTTCCCCAGCAGAACCACCCTCAGCTCGGACACTGGGAAGAAAAGTAAATCACTTATTTCCAGACAATTAACTGAAGAGAAGCAGAACAGGAAATTAATTAATTTATCTAATTAAGTCACAAAGTTTTGTACATATACAAATAGCATAAATAAACAAAGAGAAGAGAAGAGTTGTAAACTCAGAAAGACAAGAAGCCTGCTTAACATGCAAGGGCAAATCATTCCACAACAGGGATATTTTTCTTCCACACACATCTATAAAAATACACATCAAATAACAGATACATTATCACACACAGTCATTTAGGTAGAAGCACATATACGGACACAGAAGAACAGATACAGAGACCTGCACCCCGACTCGCATGCACATGTAACACACACCAAGCTACATGCCTACATGCACCCCCAAAAATAAACACTCTACAGACACACGAGTTACACATATGCCTACATTCACGTATAAATTTCAATTTAGAAACAGTGTCCACATGTGGATTTGGTATCAGTATTTAGGGAGAGGTTAATGCACAATGTGAGTACAGTTTCAGAGAGTATGACATGTGACCTGTGACCACTGGGGGGGGGGGTTATGTGTTCATGCTGGCGACAAATTGTTTACATCAGTGCAAAGAAGGCCTCTGTGTTCAAGTATTACCAGATATGCAACTGGGCCATAGTTAAGTTGATGCTGGCAAATGTTTTGTTGCTATTCTTCACAGCCTGCAGAAGGAAACCGGTGCGCATAACAGGCATATCAAACTGACTGGGAAGTTATAACTATAGTGTAAATGCAATGCATCATTACAAAAACTTACATGTTAGATATTAATTGAAAGGTTATTTCTCCCCTTAAGAGTGGCTCAAGAGTTGGGAGTTCGCCTTGTAATCGGAAAGTTGCTGGTTCGAGCCCCGGTTTGGACAGTCTCTGTCGTTGTGTCCTTGGGCAAGACACCTCACCCGTTGCCTACTGGTGGTGGTCAGAGGGCCTGGTGGCGCCAGTGTCCGGCAGCCTTGCCTCCCCAGGGCAGCTGTGGCTACAATGTAGCTGCCATCACCAGTGTGTGAATGTGTGTGTGAATGGGTGGATGACTGGATGTGTAAAGCTTTGGGGTCCTTAGGGACTAGTAAAGCGCTATACAAATACAGGCCATTTACCATTTAAGTCAGGGAATTAAAATCAATAATTCTTGCAATAAATGCATTCATTTCACTACACAGTTGTTTTAATACCAATGATAAAAACATTACATGGTACACCTCCATCACACATAGATATACATTTTACACAGACTTACTGGAAGGTGGCAGGAAATTATAGCTGGAACTCCGTGTCAGTGGTTTCAAATCATCTGTGAGCACAAGGACAAAGACGCATTTTTAGCACTGATTTTTAAATTATGATTTAAACACCAACTATGGGGGATTAATACTGCTTGTGTGGTGGAGCAGCACCAAAGCAGAAGCTGAAATATTTTCTCATTGTTCCTGATTTGATCACTAAAACCCTTTTCCTTTCAGGGATCTGGGTCTGAGTGACCTAGAATCCCTGGGCAAGGAAAATTCGGCTGCCCTTGTAGAAGCTCTAGCCGCCTGGTTTTTCACGCATCGGCGGCCGGCTTTTCCGTCGATGCTTGCTGCACAACTGTTTGATCCTCCATTACAGAAGAGATGTCGTCCTCACCATCATCACCCCATCACACCTCAAGCCACTCCAGCGGCTTCAGCCGGGCCAGCCGGCAATGGTCCAACAGTCTTCATCACTGCTGTGAGTAAACCTGACTCAGTTGTTTCACTAGATCCTGTCATTAAGAATCTTAACACAGATGAACAGGATGGGACAGTTTCCTTTAACGCGGCCCCGCCTCCACGGACCCATGGCAGGCCGCTGGAGCTGCCACGCCGCGGCCACCGGACCCGTGGCTGCCGCCAGATCTGTGTTACTGTGGTCACTAGACCCGAGGTAGGCCGCCTGAACGTTGTTTGGGGGACTGTTGTGACGCCGCTGCTGGAGGCACAGCTGGGGTTTTGCAATGTTTTGGACTGGGACTCTGCTTACCGGACGATTTTTGTTTCGGATCTTCTTTTACTGCTGGTTCAGTGAATTTTGGTCGCGCAACGAAACCTGCAGCTTCAGAATCTGTGAGATGTCTGCCTTAGCCCAGATGGCGTGTCCGTGCAGTCAGGTAAACAATCTGCACTTTGTGTTATCATCTTTGTGCGGAATCTGTTTTCCAGCTCTCATTTTCTGTTTTAGCTGTTTGGTGGTTTTTGAAATAGTTTTGTGAGCTTTAACCTGAGATTCTGACGTTTTTGAGATAACCGAGCACTCGTGAGTGAGTGATTCCTGGAGGTTGATGGCAGTCCCTACGAAAATTATTGTTAAAGTCCCAGTCACATCCATCTGTTACTCCCTGACAGCCCCTGTTGCTATGAAAACATGTGTTTTCCCAAATCAGCTGGGAAAAACCTCCTTCAGAGGTTCAGCTTTGGACACTAGCGCATTGCTACCACTATGGTTGATCAGAAAGTTCTAGATCAACAATCAAGTACAAGCAGGAGGTTACTTAGAGGCGTGGTATGACAAGTTTCATGAATATATTTGTTTTTGGCAGGCCTTTTACCTCCTTACCATCAGAGTGAGAACAAACAGAACCCTATAATTTTAGAAGAGTCTGCTTAACCTTCCAATTATTTGATTACCGCTCAGTCGAAAGGGATATTTAGTCAAATGTACTAGATGTCGGTTAACTTTAAAGAAATGGAAATACCAAGATGGTGGATGCGTTAGTGATGCAAGTTGATGTTATACTAATTTTATGCTTTGCACAGCTTTTAGTAGTGCTGTTTGGTTTGGTTTTTAATTGTAATTATTTGATGTACAGAAAAGAAATCATCCATTCACTGATCCACCTAACCCCATCCATCCACCAAACCAGCTGTTAGAAATAAATCTTTTAGAACAACCTTCTAAAACCTGTGTTTACATGTGCACACCATCAGATGTTCAGTGAGCTTATGTATCCACTAGGGCTGCACGATTTTGCATAAAATGAGAATCGCGATTTTTTTTTTTTTTTTTTTTGCTTAGAATTGAGATCATGATTCTCTCACGATTTTCTTTTCCAGTATAAATATTTATTGCACTTATTAACTGCACATCAACTTCGTAACAGTTGAGACTGAACATAAAAACAATAAATAAACATAAAAACAACAAATGTCTCACGTTTTGTTGTTGCCGCAAAATGTTGTACTGCTTGAAATTCCGTCTCCCCCGTTGCTCGACGCTGCGTGTATAGAGCAGGTAGTGCAACAATAGAATAATAGTTGCGGGACGGCACTGTGTAGCGCTTGTCTAGGGTGTTGATCATTTTCCTAAATCCCTCGTTTTGCACAGTGTTGATGGGAGCCATATCTTTGGTCAGGTGATAAGTGATAGCCTCCGTAATTTCTTTGTGCCTGCGGGAGTTCGACGGGTATAGGGAAGCGCTGTATAAGGTTCCCGTTATTGATGTTTGGGTGGTTGACCGGGACGGATTTTCTCCTGTCACTTTCTCGTCATCCCTGACGTGCTCTCCGTTGTTTTTTCCCTGCTAATTTTAGCATCACACGGCACAGCTTCTGTATCACGTGGTATAAGGCTCCGCCCTTGTCATTTGTTGAGCAGGAAGAATGAGCGCTTGTTTTCATGCAGAGTACGTCCCGGATCAAAATGCGGTACAATCGTCGTTGTCGTGTTTTTTTTTTTTGTTTGTTTTTTTTTGGAAATTTGGAAATGAGATCGCACATATGTATGAATCGAGATCGCGATTTTCTAACGATTAATCGTGCAGCCCTAGTATCCACCTTCAGTCTGATTTATTTTTTAAATAATGCTTTGTTACAAGGATTTAAAGAATGACTGGACTTACCAGTTCCTGCAGTTGCCATTGTGTGACCTTCACCCCTAAAAACATTTTTAAAAAAGAATTATTAATAACATAATTAGCAAGTTTTAAAACAACAAAAGGGAACTTTTACTTATGTCAATGTTCTGTGATCTGGACAACCTATGAAGCTATGTCCTCCGACTTTTAACTATTTTCACAGAATTTAAAACACACAGACAGACAGAGAGAGAGACACACACACACAGTATACAAGCACACATGCGTATATTACACACATATAGTAATATATGTGCACACAGATGGATGTAGTTGGTCAAGTTCAGTGTCAGCTGACAAGCCAAATGTAAACCAGTGTTTCACAGACTGCTCATTAAAAATGTTCTGCAGCTACATTGGTTGAAATTCAGTTTTCACATAAGAGTGCTGCAATAAAGCTGTAAGCAAAGTGACTGTAGCAGCTGACCTGTGCAATGTGTAGAAGCACACTAAACATTATTTACTGTCAAATTATCAACCATCCGTGTGTTAATAAATTGTCCTGTTCTTTGGAAAATGTTGCCTGCTGACCCAAGATTGGTTCCATCTGTGTTGACATTCAAAACCAGACTCAAAAGATTTTTGTTCACATAGGCCTACACTCAATTTTTTTTTTTTTTAAGTTTTATTTTGCTGTTTTCACTCCCTCCCGTTTTTCTGTATTAGGCACACTGAGTTCATGTATAATGAAATATGCTGTATAAATAAATTTACTATTACCATTAATGAATGTTAAAACGTGAATTAACTGTGGTGTATCACAGGTGTATTTTCAGTTTCTCTGAACACTTCAGTGTGGCCTAGTCAAAGTCCTAAATCAGACAGACTCACAGATACTTGACTGCAGTTGTTGCTGGGTGGCCCAACAAAGGGCCATCAGGGGGTGATCACTTTTTCCACACAGCATCATGTAGATTTGCATTTTCTTCCCCTTAATAATAAACACCTTCATTTAGAAACTGCATTCTGTGTTTACCTTTGTTAATTTTGTCTGATATTTTATTTTTTTGTTAATCTGAAACATTTAAATGTGAAAAATGTGCAAAAAATGGGAAATCTGGAGGAAACACCTTTTCACACTATCTGTAACTCTCTGAATTCACCAGAGAAAACATAAGGTGAAGAGTATGGGCTCAAATTGTGGTCATAAATATTTTGTTCTTGTAAATCAGGATATGTGTGTGTAAAAAGAATTTGTGTGTATGTAAAAAAGATTTGTGTGTGGACTTAGCCAAAAAATATGTGTGAAACTCTGCACTCAAGTTTCAAGTTACAAGTATGAATTTTGACCCTATTTTTCTTCCTTTCATCTAATTGGCCAATGTCATGTCAATCACAAATTTAACTATCCAATCAGAGAACAGATGGGTTTGGCTTTTGGAGGGGTGCTTTATGGAGCTTCAGGTCCTTGAAGGGAATAAATGCCCTTTTGAATGCCAGCTCAGCGTTTTCCTTCATCACCAGGAAGGAAAACAGTCTGTGGTGGTCTCAGTTTGGTGATTTTTCTGTCACAGGTTTATGTGCTTAATACAGTGACCTCCAGAGCCTTTTCAACAGCGCTGCGGACCTCTGGGGGGTAGGGGGAGGGGATACATGATTTTATTGAACATTTGAAGAACCAGCAAAAAAAACAAACTCTTGTAGAGGACATAAAGTCAGAGATAGACACGACAAGGAGCAGGTGCATCTAGTACAGGTAGAGCTGCTGCAAAAACCCACAGAGCCCAGCAGCCAGCGCAACAAATTCTGGATCCTTGGCTTTTAGTTAGCATTAGCAGCACATCCTGCGTCCGATGTGAAAGGACTTTTATGCTGCGCGCTGTGACTCACAGCAATGGTCCCGGGTCAGCCCTGACTTTGTGTTAAACTAATCATAAAGTAATAATGGTATTTCTAACCACTGACATACCACAACTTTATCCTTTCAACAGCTACTGAAAGTTAGGGGATCTAGCATCTCTCGGATATTTATATAGAGATCCTCCAGCTTAAAACTGTATTACCCTTCAAGGACCTGCAGTTCAAACAAGCGCCCCTCCGACAGCCAAACCCATCTGTTCTCTGATTGACATGACATTGGCCAATCAGATGAAAGGAAGAAAAATAGGGTCAAAGTTTCACATGTATTTTTTGGCTAAGTCCACACACAAATCTTTTTTACGCACACACAAATTCTTTTTACACATACAAATCCTGATTTACAAGTACAAAATATTTATGACCACAATTTGAGCCCATAGAAGAGATGGCAACACAGTTAGAGAGCAAGCAACTATCCAAAAGGAAGAATGAAAATGAGACTTACAGGAGGCTTGCACACTTGCCCATCCTTGTAAGCAGCATGTAAGTGTACAAGCTCCAGAGATGCCATAATGACAAATATGAAATCCCTGCATATACGGGTAAAGTTCAGGGACAACGAAGATACAGTGTACTCAATTCGCCTCCCTGATTAAATCTCAGTAGTGGGCAGAAGTTCAGCCCAGCAACTGACGTGCATCTGCCCTGAAATCAACAGCTGCAGCTGCAGGGTTGTTCCACTTTACCGTCTTTCGGTGCAGGCCATGTTACAATAATACATCACAAATATTAATCATTTTTCCAAAATTAGAAGTTCTAGCAGTTCCTGAAAATAACCAATAACAATATTAGATAAATTAAATGGAAATATTAGCACTAAAGTGGACGCATTTTGGGTGTGCTAAAATATATGTCAGTCAAATATGTACGCGGACGTGCCCGAGTGGATAAAACTACACCTCTACGCCATTTTCGTGTCAAATCCGCATTTATCTGAACTCAAACTAAACCTGAAGTCATAAAGACGTCTTAAAATCAGGAGTTCAGTGAGATAGAGAAGCCTATTTCTGTCTCTTAGTTTAACAAAGCTGTTTGCAGCACATGCACCGTTATATCAGCAAAAATGACTTGAACACAAACTCACCCCAGACTCTTCGGTCTGAGACTAATTTGTCCTCTTGTGCGGCCAGTAATCAATTATTATTAAACTCAATCAATATATCCAACGCACTGACTTCATCCAGCTTTTCGTCTATATTTCTTTTTCGTTTTGAAACGTTCAGCTTGATTTGATTTGAAAGCGGAACTTATTACTGCACCACCAACACTAATGAAAGTGAAAGTATTGACCAGGGGCGCGTTCCAATTTGCTTCGGAAGGTTCTTACTGAGAGACGTGACGCGGAAGTACCCGCGTGGTGGCCACAGTAAGAGCTGTTCCAACTCTCCAAACACTGAGGGAAGGAGCTTCAATGCTTCCTTTATTGCTTCCTGTAGCGTAGGATACAAGGGGCCATCCTTTATGAAAAGGGATGAGAAAATGCTGTCCCATAATTCATTGCGATGGATCATCTGACTATTTATGAAAACCAGCGACATCAGTTGCCCAGACCATGTAAATGTTCATTGTAACTGCGTTTTCTGTTTCACCCATAAGCTGCTGATATATTTATGTTTTAACAACAGTCTGTTAAACTCTCAGCTGAACAACTCAGCAGTAAGAATAAATATCACACTGCAGAATAAGTTTTTATTCTGCAGTGTGATATTTATTCTTACTGCTGCGTTGTTGTTGAAGCAGGCAAAACACTATATAAGCTCAAGATTGTAATCTATATTAACTATAAAAAAAAAGTATATTTATTGTTCTGTATAATCAGTGTTCATTAGTAATGTCCTTTGCTTTAGGATTAATTTTTACTTTAGTCTAGGTCAGCTGGAATAAGTGACGGCTGGAGGAAATTTTTACTGCAGTCACAGAAATCCTAAACAGGGAGAGAAAGGACGAGACACTTCACCCGTTGCCTACTGGTGGTGGTCAGAGGGCCCGGTGACGCCAGTGTCCGGCAGCCTCGCCTCTGTCAGTGCGCCCCAGGGTGGCTGTGGCTACAATGTAGCTGCCATCACCAGTGTGTGAATGTGTGTGTGAATGGGTGGATGACTGGATATGTAAAGCGCTTTGGGGTCCTTAAGGACTAGTAAAGCGCTATACAAATACAGACCATTTACCATTTTTATTTTTATTATTCCTTTATTTATTCAGGTAAAAATCTCATTGAGATTAAAAATCTTATTTCTAAGAGAGACTTGGCATCATGGCAGCAAAAGTCAAAAATAAATGCACCACATAACAACATAACAATTAAACCAAATACAATATTCTGTAGATCTCGCAGCTTTAGTAAGTGAATCAGAATCAGAAAGGGTTTTATTGCCAAATTTTGAGCAGGTTTACATCATTAGGTAATTGCTGCGGTACTTAGTGTAAACATACTGACAGACAACGCTTAAATAAACATAAAAATAAAAATTAAAAGTGCTAAGTAGATAGATATATACATGAGTGCAGGTGGTGATCAGTGCCAAACATGGAATGATGCAGTGAACACAGTGTAGGGTCATGTGTCCTGGAGGTGTACAGGTCCTGCAGAGATGGGAGTCTGCAGCCAATCACCTTCTCAGCAGAGCGCACAACACGCTGCAGTGTAGAACTGCATCATCGTCCGTGTTGGCAGGTTGAATT
The DNA here is from genome assembly GCF_900408965.1 of Simochromis diagramma. Lineage (NCBI taxonomy): Eukaryota > Metazoa > Chordata > Actinopteri > Cichliformes > Cichlidae > Simochromis > Simochromis diagramma. The sequence goes on from NW_024387316.1 coordinate 48,290, forward strand.
TCTTCAGCTGCCTCAGGAAGTACATCCTCTGCTGGGCTTTCTTTATGACGGAGGTGATGGTGGGCTCCCACTTCAGGTCCTGGGTGATGGTGGTACCCAGGAAGCGGAATGAGTCCACAGAGGTGACGAGGGTGTCAGTGAGGATGATGGGGGGGAGTGGAGCTGTGTGCTTCCTGAAGTCCACAATAATCTCCACTGTCTTCTGGGCATTCAGCACCAGGACACCAGACGTTCAACCTCCCTCCTGTAGGCAGACTCATCCCCGTCCAAGATGACAATAACGCGTCATCTGCAAACTTGATTAGATTGACAGACTGGGTGGATGTGCAGCAGTTAGTGTACTCGCCCTGAGGGGAGCCGGTGCTGATGGTCCGGAGTCCAAGACATTCTTTCCCAGCCTCACGTGCTGCTTCCTGTCCGTCAGGAAGTCAGTGATCCACCGGCAGATGGGATCAGGCACATTCATCTGGGAAAGCTTGCCTCAGAGATGGTCTGGAAGGATGGTGTTGAAGGCAGAGCTGAAGTCCACAAACAGGATCCTGGCGTAGGTTCCTGGGGAGTCCAGATGCTGCAGGATGAAGTGCAGAGCCATGTTGATGGCGTCATCTACAGACCTGTTGGCTCTGTATGCAAACTGGAGGGGGTCCAGGAGGGGGGCCGTGAGGGTCTTGAGGTAGGAGAGAAACAGGCGCTCAAATGACAGATGTCAGAGCCACATGTCTGTAGTCATTTAGTCCAGTGATCCTTGGTTTCTTGGGGACAGGGATTATGGTGGAGGACTTGAAGCAGACAGGCACATGACATGCCTGCAGTGAGGAGTTGAAAATGCCAGAGCTGACTGCACATCCGCATCTGGCTGGATGTAAACAGCGGCCAAGATGAATGATGCAAACCCCCGCGGAGAATAAAACGGTTTGCAGTGAATAAAAAGGTATTCCAGAGAGGAAGAGCAGTGCTGAGCAATCACTCTTAGATCTGTGCACCAGCCACTATTAATGTAGAAGCAGACGCCTATCCTGTGGTCTAACCAGACAGGGGCGGATCTAGAAGGGTGGCATGGGGTGGCAAGTGCCACCCTAAAATGAACCCTTGCCACCCCAGTTTTGCATATGACAGTGTCGTTTATTAAAATAAGATAGCATTAACAGTTTGAGCGTAGTCACAGTCAACAGTGAATATAAATGCTAAAACTGAATATATTGCATAGTGTTTCCCCCTCCACCATTAACAAATGGTTCAGCCCATAGCAGGACCGTTTTTTTTCTTGTTTTCAGTAGCAAGTAGTGGTGGTAAATTTGATTCTTTTTACTGAATCGAGTTTTAATGAGTCACTCACCAAAGTGAATCGGATTTTTCGAGTCATTTGATTCACTGAGTCAGTTGACGAGAGAGTGCAAAAAATGTACATTTTCACTCAAACTTAATTTGTTTCTCTTTTCATGTATATCCTACTGCTAAGATGAGTGATTCTAAAAGAAAATAACTATTTTATAGAGCAACAAAATTTCTAAAGGGAACATTTATTTTGTTTATTTTTATTTTATGTCAAATATATATTTTCTCATCTAAATGTCCAGTTTAAAAGTTTTTACTTTTTATGCTTTTTATGCGCCACACGCACTTCTGCGCGCGCCTGTGTCTGGGACTGTGCTGTGTGTCTCGGGTCCGTGCTTGTGTGTTTAAAAATGTGTTAATAATATATAGTAAAATAGTAAAACTGCTTAGTTAAACTTGTGCTTTTGTAACGTTCAGTATGGCCAGACATACAGGTTGCATGCCTCGGGGGAAAACTTTATTTCAATTTATATGCATTTGTTTAATACGAACAAGGAGATTTAGAATCAAACTCAGAATCGTAAAAAAATCTCTCGCGATCCCACCGCGGCTCCCAGCAAAAAAAAACTCCTTAAAAAAACCCTCCGCGTTTTCTCCAAAACCCTAGAATAACTTGTTAGGTACCCCTCTATTCCCAAAACCTTATATTCGATAACAGGGGGAAGACACCTGAAAAAATCCTTAGTCTTTTTTCTCAAATTCAGCGCCCTGCGGCTCCCACCCCGATCCTTAGACAAAATAACCAGGGAAAAACTCCTGAAAACCCTCCATATATTTCTCCAAAAAAAACCCTGGTAGGGACCCCTCTATTCCCAAAACCTTATATTCGAAAACAGGGGAAAACTCCTGAAAAATCCTTAGTCTTTTTTCTTCAAAACGATCCCTCTTACTAGCTCTCTCGCAAATTCAGCAAAGTCTAAGTTCTCCTTTCGCTCTCACTCTGAACCGCAGCCGCAGCCAGCGCACAATTTTTCCTTCTTGATCGCTCCACATCTGCTGCTTAATGATTCGGGCTCTTTGTTCGAAATTTGCGCCGGAGACCAACTCCGCCTCGCAGGCGTGCCTAACTCGCCCCGGTGCCAATCACATAACAAGTGGGCGGCTCCCCTCGCACCCCGGTTAGCCAATCGGATACAGGTCCGATTTACCTTCACTGGGATAGTTCTATTCTCTCGCTGGCATTCAGGATAAATAATCGAACATTTCAGCTTAAATTTAACTGTTTTTTTTCTCTCAGAAAAAACAAGCACGTTTTCTCTTTTTTTCACAAACAAACATGGCCGCCAGACCTACCAACCTCACTGTGGTCTCTCAAACGCCCGTAACTAGCTACAGGGCCTCCGCCACGCCGTCAGAACTCAGACGATTACATCTTTGCAGAGTGCAGCCAACAGCAGCTGCTAACCGTTTGGAGCAAAGATTCAGCCTCAACAATGGGGGGTTTTGGGGCTATGCCTTCAGCCTCCCAGAGGGTGAAATCTTTTTCTACCAGCTCAAAGTGGGTGAAAGTTTTGGTCCGCTCACATCGCGGATCGCTTTTACTTGCTCTGACTGGGCTGTTCTCACGCTCATCACGACCCCTGAAATACAGAAAAGCCTGCGGGAAACGAGCGCACCGCGAACCAGAGACCAGCAGTATCCAGTTTTCAAAGAGGCCTACTCGTTTCCACCATTCACCCAAGAACCCAATCAGCACCGGTCTGCAAACATACACCCAGTGGGAGACCAAGAGCACTCCATTTTGCAGATGGAGCTAGTCGACAAACAAGCGATCGAGCTTGCACAGATGATCTTGTGTTGGACCTTACAAACACCCACTCCGGTGTTTTCAGCACATTGCTTCGGATTCCAACTCAGGACTGGCTAAAGATGGTGGATGAGAAGAATGCAAGAATATTAGAGCTTTTTAAGATGAGTAAAAGTACAACTGAGTTGGTCATGGTTGGAAATAACCCGCCACGCTCTACATAGCCCCCGTCCCTCATCCAGTCCCCCTTACCCCTGCCTCCTCCTCACTCCAAAATCTCAGGGACTCGAACCACAAACAGTAACTCTGAGAAATCAGAGATAGTTTTTACTTTTGTCTTCATGTCGAGTCGACACGAAGGCTGTCTGTATTTGAGGTGTTCACGTCTCTTTTTAAAATCTCTCAGGAAGAAAAACTGTCAGAGTCATCAGCAGCTGTTCCGTTCACAGTGATGAAGTTTGTGCTGCTAAAACTCAAAATGATGGATTTAAGAACCAAGCTGCTGTCAAAATCATATTTTCAATGTCTATTTTATGTTTGTAGAGCAGTTTGTTATGTTGATTTTTAATAAGCGTGATACAAATATTATCTTATTTTTGATTCATGTTGATTACATCAAGTTTCATAATCGTAATTTTCATGATTTTTTTTTCTTCTTTTTTTGGACTGACATAAAAGCACCAAAGGTCATACCACTTCAAACAAGTATGATTTTGTGTGTGGAAAATGCAATATTTACATGAATGCTCCTGAATAGAAAATTAAAAGAGAATACTTCTTCATGATGAGGACGGACGTATTTATGATGAGTGCGCAAAGGGGAAGAAGATTTGGTTGATCCTGTAAAAACTTCTGACCCTTTAAATAAAACACTCCTGATTCTTGTTGTGTGTCTGTGTCGATTTGTGTATTTTCAGATATTCATAAACTTCAGGGTGCCTCCACTCAAAAATGCAAAACGACAGCAGTGCAACACCAGACAGAACAGAACGACACAGACACAAGTGCAATAGAAACGTGCAACAACGTCATAACTGACGGACAAAATCACGGACAGCCTTCTGTTTAAATCTGGATGGCACTTCAGATACTCTAAGCCACACCAACCACGTGTTTGTACATTTAGAAGCATAAAAACGCAACAAAAACAAAAATAAAGCATCATTTTAATAAAGGCAGTGTTTATTGTTGTGATTTAAATAGAAAGCCTGTCCCTCAAACAGAAATGATTGAATAGCTCATTTTTACCACTACCCTCTAAAGTTAAACAGATGCTAGCACAGCTTCCTTTCCTTCTTGATCATTTTTAAGTTTGACTTTTTTATTTATTAAATTCTTTAAAATTTGAAGGGTTTTTCTCCCTGTTTGACACAACGAAGAAGTTCCAGGTTTCCCCAAAGAAAAATAATCATCTGATTTATAGAAAAATGATCCTTTGAGCTGGAGCGTGATTTATTAAAACACAGGTTTTTATATCATGAAAAATAAGGAAATGCTTAATTTCAGAGAAATCTGGTTTCAGAGCTTTCATTTGTTTATGGACTGATGTTTATGACTCAAGCCTTGCACAGCTGGAAACATCCACAGCGTGCGACACGTTTAAACCCACAGGACTCGCTTCCTGGAGAGCACCAATGATCCCTATTAAATGTGTTTGACTCATTCATAATATTACAGTTCTCATCCTGATTTGACTTTATAATATTACAGTTGAAGCTCTTATTGTGGCGGCAGCAGCTGACAGTCAGTTGGGCTGCGTGTTTCTGTCAGGAGCGTGTCTGTTAGTTATGTTTCCTCCGGAGATGATTTCCACGGTGATGGAGTGTCTTCTCCTGCTCGCGTGTCTGTCTGCTCACTTTGTCTGGAGTCATGTTTGGACATCAAAGCGGTAAGAAAACTGTTGCGTGACGCACTGGACTGGAATCAGCTGGAACAAGTGGACTCTGGAAACTGCAGTTTATCAGTGGAGGGTGGATAAGGAGGGCATCAGCATGCAGCCGAGTCTGAACCTTCATCACACGATGTCAGCCTGCATGGATCCCAATAATCAGTTCACATCAATACAGAAGCATTGACTGAGTTCATGTGATCACAGCCTTCTGGATTCTCACTACAGCCTAATCAAAGAGCTGCGCAGTGACTGAGGGTGTTGTCTCCGTCCCACAGAGAGAGCTTCTCGTACTCTGGATGCCATTACCTCGGCCTCCCGTAACACTGTGAGGAGTCTCAGTCTCACTGAGTGAGTGGAAAAACACCCACACAGTGAACATTTAACAGCCTTTGTCTCTCATAACTGACAGCTGTGTTCATATTCTGTTCTGTTTGGATTTAATGGACCAAATCCTTGAATATAATTGTGTTTCCTTCCTGCAGATCCTCCAACAGAAACAGTCTGTCTCACTAATACAGATCAGGACTTTAAATGAGTGAAGTGATGAGATTTTGATCAGGACAGTGACTCATCTCTGATTTCAGGCAGTTTCACAGTTCATATCTAGTGTTGAAGTTTGTGGTTTGTTGGTTATGTTGGTGAAAATGTTTAATGTCAGGTTAGAGATGTAGCTTGTTGTGATTTCATGCTTCATGTCCATCACCATGACAAACTTTCTACAACCTTTACCGACCTTTTGTGTATGCTGTCTTCGACTATCTTTGATCAGTCTGCAATATAAAAGAGGCAGCAGGATGCCTCAGTGGTTAGCACTGTTGCATCACAGGAGGAGCGTCCTGGGTTCAAACCTACTGCCTGGAGTTTGCTCGTTCTCCTCATGATGATTTTTCCTGCAGTTAAAAAAAACATTCCAGGTTAGTCCTGTTCATCTCGACTCAGGATCTCTACTTAGGGAGTTTCTTCACTGGTTAATAAAAAGGTAAAACCAAAGCTATCTGATTATTAAGTGATGACGTGACGAATCCTACTTCCGGGCCTAAAGTAGTCTGCGTTTAATATGGCTTTTGTGTTGTTAACATGTTTAATGTTTTGTATTTTCTTCTATTTAATCTCAAAAAGCTCCTAAAACAGTCAGTGATCCCTGTTGACCTCCCTCGGCTTTTATTACCGCTAATCAGTTATTTAAGCTCAGTTTTTAAAACCTTAGGATGTAACTACAGCCCAGCCCATGCAGCAGTATATGAATGACTAACCTCGTATTGTGGAGGGATTATCTCAGTTGTTCTCCTGGCTGAAGTTTGGTCCTTTTACAGCATCCTGCCATGTGATTACATTTGTTCCTGACCACCGAGAACACTCACATTAACTTTTATCGAGTGGAAAAAAAGTTAGCTTGTTTATATTATGCTAACATAGCTGTGTCGCTAGCGGTCACGTAGCACATCATTATATACCAGCTAGCCCAACTTCAGTAACCCTACAAACGTCACTGCTGTTTAGTTTTCTGTCTTCATTTATGTTGGAAGTGATAACAGAGCTGTACGTTTGAATTTGTTTCCAAAACCCCGCAGTCAGGACATGCTATATTGTATTTAGATAGAAGCTAGCGAGCTAACTCCCTGCTAACTTCTAACTCCGTTAAATGTCATAAATTCCGTTTTCATGGATGCCTGGATGTTAAACTCAATTGTTACACCTGATAGAGCAGAACGCTGATCATTTTATTAAAGATGAAAGACTTTAGACAGTTTTTCAACTCTCAGTAATGCCATAGTGATCGTTTGATATATGGACCTGCAGCGGAGTTTAGGCCCAGACACGGCTAGTGACGTCAGACTGAACGATTGGATAGGCTCCCTGGAACCACTTACTGGATTCTTGGTGTACTCTTCTTCCTTTTTTAATATAACACTGAGTAGAGCAATGGCTCCCCCTGCTGTTTATTTGATGCAAACATTTGCACTACTTACTGCTCTCTCAGTAAGTAGTGCAAATGTTCTGCTGATGTTTATTTAATGAGGATCATGAACATCATTTTAAATGGACTGGTTGTAATGTGATGCTTTTCTGCCTTAATTCTTTGTTGCAAAGTCTGAACAAGGTGCTTTGTTGACTGGAGCACTGAGCACTTATTTGAGTTCCCGTTGCCTTCTTATCAGTTTGAAGCAGTCTGCCCGTTCTCCTCTGACCTCAGGAAACAGTCACTCTGGATTTTTGGACCTTTTCCTGTGAATCCTGGAGATGTTTGTGTGGGAAAATCAGACTTTAGCAGTCTGTCTTAATGCAAATATAATAAATACTAATGTTCATTTTTTTAAAGCTTGTTTAAAGGTAAGTTGTGTTATGTTTTAGTTGCTAAATGAGCCAAAACCTATATTTAAAAATAGAAAAAGAGACACGCATTTGTGGGTTAGTGATTCTTCATTACGTTCATTACCTAATATTTAAGTGACTGCTTGTGGAAGGTGAAGAGACAGGGGGACTGGCCATCCTGCCTGGGTCAGGAAAAAGAACCTTAGTTCACATTTTATCCATGTAATTTGTTTGTAACCTAAATTCTTTGTACATGTATTTAAGAGAAGTGTGTTAACAGTACTCACCTTTCCTGGTTGCTTCCTATTCAGGATGTGGAGCAAAAGAGTAAAAGCAGCTCAATCACCTGCTTAAGAGTTTGGTTAAGGTTGAAGTATATATGTTATTGAATTATTTATAGGACTTGGTCCAAATATAAATATGTCTTTCACGTGTTTGCTCGTGTGGATGTTTATTTGTCCATTTGGTTTGCTGACCTCAGACTTGGGCTATTCCAGATGCTGACCTGAATCGGGTCGAGTATCAAAGGAAGCCAGCTGCTTTTAGAGGGGTTGGATTCTCAGTCTCACGCCATTTTGGTTGAATCGACACATGACCACCGGCCAAACTGACAGTGGGGTCTGTGGGTTAACTGGTAACGCTAAACTGCCCATAGGTGTGAATGGCTGTCCTTCTCGCTGTGTTAGACCAGCGTCAGACTGGCGACCTGTCCAGGGTGTACCCTGCCTCTCAGCCTATGGTAGCTTTGATAAAATGAATACATTTTATTTTATTTGTCTTTCAAAACACTCAAGTTCACCTTGCACAAAAGAGTTAAAAACAACAAGAAGTGTTTGTACAAACTCTGTGTTTGCCTTTGTACTGCATTTCCTTTTATGGTCATTTATTAGTGACAAAATATTACACTAATCAAAGCCATTAAACCACATCCGACAGATGTGAAAATCTCACAAATGAACCTGAACGTTTCCTGGAAAAGTGAAATTAAAAATGTTTAAGACTAACTTTAAAAGTGATGTTAAGTGTATTTTTAATGAGTTTCAGATTTAATGGAGGAAGTTATAAATTTAACTGAGTATCTGTGATCATAACTGCATGAATTAAACAAAAACTGAACTTTATAGCAGCAAACATGTGAAATAACGACAGGCTGAATCCAGTCGAGTCAATAAAAGTTTATCGTTTAATGTTTGTCATTAATCATGAATCCACAACACAGCAGTTTGTTTAGTGAGTAGGAAAAACGTGAGTATTTACATCTACCATCATACACGTCACAGTTTATACCCATGCTAACACAACAAAGACTTTTATATACAAGAAATACTATTAGCGTCGTCATACAAAGGAGCGCCATCGTTGGAACTATCTAGATTTGTCATTGATGCAAAATACACAAAATCATAATAAACGTCTCCTCAGCTGCCCTGAAGTGATCGGGATAATTCGACAGAATGAACTTGGATCGCTGTGGACCGGGTTTAAAAACTGGTTTACATCAGAAAACACGAGGCGAGACGATCACAGTCTACGTGTATACGAGGTTTGCCCTTCATGCCCGCGAAAATACGCCCTCTCCTCGTTTATGTACAAAGAAATCAACGCGTCTCCTCCGTGAGCTCCGTCGGATTTCCCTCCACGTTCCTCCTTCTTTTTTTTTTTTTTTTTTTTTTTTTTTTTTAGAATAGAACAGAATAGCCCTTTATTGTCATTGTACATGTACAACGAAATTGTAGGTGCTCCACATCAACTGTAACGGAATAAAATATAAATAGTAGACAGTAGGAATAAATGGCAAACACAAGAAATATATATACAAAAATCAGAGAAAGTCACACACTGGAGAACAAATGTGCACAAATGTGTGATTCATGAATATTATCTTACTTGATTTTGTCTGTAAGAAACATTCCCCTAGCTATCTGCCAGTCTGAGATAACAGGTATCAGGAGTGTGATTATCAGCTTTCTCTGACAGGCCGGGCTTTCTGGTCTGTGTGTGCTCATGTGACTTTTCTTCCACACAGAACAATCCGTATGAGCCCTCCCTACTCCAATCAGAGAAGTTACCAGATGATGATGACGATGAAATGAAACTATAAAGAACACAAAAAACATCTAAACATAAAATGGAGCACTGCAAATGAAACAAGATTGATGCTGCAGAAAATGATTAATCTTGGGGATTTGGGGAATTAGTGCACAGAACAGTAAAATAAACATGTTTCCTTGAAATATTATTTTAACACTGAGCATGAACTTAGAACTCAGTGCTGCACAGTAGAAATCTGAGACTTTAAGTTGGATTCACGTAATTGTTAAATGTTACTGATCTATAACTTAATAAAGGAGGCCTGGAAATTTCTTTAGTTTGGTTCAAGATCAAAATTAAATAAATTTTGATTGATTGATTGGATGGTGTTGGTGATAAATAACCTAATGATCAATTATCTCATCTGTGATCCAGTAGCTGCAGTAACAGTGTAAAAGAGACTTAGAAGTAGACCAGAATCAAGCGTGAAAACATTTCCTGCACTATCAACTGAATGCATGCAGTGACAATACAATGTAAATAAAAAAGAATCAGTTGGTTTTAACAGAGTACAGTTCAACAGCTTGCACAGATGTGTTCACTATATGACAGATATGTTCAGAAACAGTTACCACGGTGATTCAGCCGAGTAAAAAGAGCCACTTTTATGGCAAAGAAAACTGATTTCATCTTGACATAGCTCGCTAATGCAATAACCTCACATTGTAGGTGCTCCTTGTCCTCCACCTGCTCCCCCCCACCATAGTAGTGGGAGAAACAGAGCTGTAAAAAACACCTCCATGTTTTCATAGCTGTGGACTCACTCAGACCAAACGGTGGCTGCTAGGCTAATTAATTTTTAAGCTGACATTTGAAAACCTTTGCTGAGAGTCGGCTCCAGGCTAGCTGACAGCCTGTCAAGGAAGTAGTGAATGTGGCTGCAGCGTAAACTGTTGAACATATCAAAACTGACATGTTTCAGTATGTTTGCTCATGCAGTAGTTTTCTAACGGTCAGTAGACGCATCCACACTTAGAACAAGCTCATCTAAATAGACGACTGGCCTGTTGTATATTTATTATGTTTGTTTTTGCAATGCATGCTTTGTATGTCATTTAGACTATGAAGGAATTAGTTTAGCTTTATCAGGGAGTAGTTTCATATGCAAGGCAGTTGTAGGCTTTTGCACACTAATCAATCTGCTGTCAGTGCATTTAGGGCTTTAGATGAGGGACATTCAAAAAAATGTATTCTGGTTTTGCTCTTTTGCCAATTTTTTGCTCTATGATGGATCACAACCTAAATGTCACCCGTTGGGCAGAATACTGGAAATTCATGGTTTTCCATTAGATTATATACCTTGTGCTTGTTCCAAAGTATCTTTAAATTATAATTTCTTTAAATTTGATGGCCTCCTTATATACTGCAGGGGAAGTGCTTGTTATTTTATTATATTTTACATAAATTTTATTTTATTTTATTTTATTTTTTTTATTTTTTTATTTTTTTATTTTTTTTTTGGCCTGTCCCGTTTGGCTCTTTTGCCATCAGAATTGTTGTCTAAAGGCAAAGAAAGATGCCCAACGGATTTACTTTACCAAACTGACCATCCCAGCCTTGCCGTAATGGTCCATTTGATTCACCTTTTATTGTTTATTTTATTTTCACTTACTGAATACGGGACAGACTTGACTGGGGGAAAGAAGGGGAGAAAGAAAGAGGGAAAGAGAAACAGCTGAGAAGAGGGACGGGGGAGAAGGGCAAAAGACAAAAACCAACAGAACGGGCAGAGAAAAAAAATGCATATATCAATCACCTGGATCACCTGCTGAGAAAGAAAAAAGAAAGCAAGCAGAAGAGAACAAGAGTAATAGAATAAACAGCATCACAATGATATATGGGAATATGACAGTAAATAATAAATATTAAACATTATTGTGCAGCACATAAGATCAACAGAACACAGTGTGCTTTGAGGTAGGAGCCAAAAAGGGTGTAGTTTGTGGGTGTGATCACCCGTGTGTACACCTGTGAGCATGGACGCGCTTGTTTTTTGTTTTTTTAAAAGGTTCCTTCATGTAATAATCTGCTAGAGGGTGTGGGGGGGCCACAGCCCCGTCCTCCAGGGCGTGAAGCAGGTGTGGAGGAGATCAAAACTCCAGACATCCAGAGGCCCCCAGAACACAAGAGACCAAGGAAGACCAACAGAGGGGCAGCCGCGCCACTGTCCCGGAAAGAGCTGAGGAGAGTCCCAGATGAGGGCTCACTCAGCAGCCGCGGAGCAGAAGCCAGGGGGAGTTGCAGTGACGCGCCCGTGAGCTCCGCCGGCAGCCAGCTGCGCCTGAGTGACCGAGCCCCAGGCCGAGAGGCCGGGGGCACCCCACCTCCGAAGTGGCCCGAGCGAGCCCCAGGCTCCAGGCCCCGATAAGCGGCCGCCAAGGAGTGAGCCGGTGTGTACCTGGACGCCCATCCCCGGACACAAAGAACCACCAACGCACCGATGTCTGAGGGGGTCCGCCACTGGCAGGGGAAGTGGTGGTAGGGGGAGATAGGCCTCCAAACCTTGGAGGGCCTGAGATGTCCCCAGAGAGGTGGCGCCTGACACCCAACCTGACATATAGACACAGACATACAGGCACACACAGACACAAACATCCATTCCCACCCTCATGCTCTCATATGCACTTACTCCACACTCAACCAACGTGGAGACAGACATAAAGAGACGCTGTACACACGATCACACTCCCCAAGCGTACTCTACAAACCGGGTCTAGGTGCCCCCGCCCCTGGAGGGGGGAACTGCACCCAGACCCAGGTGGTGTTTCCCTTTTCCCTGCGGTGGGGGGAGGCAGACCGCCCCGACTCCGCAGCAGCAGGAAGGCTCCACACTCCAGACCGCAGTCGGACGGCCAACTCCTCCTCCTAGCCCCCCTGCTCCAGCAGGTCGCAGAGAACGGGGGTGTTCCTCCTTCCTCCTTCCTCCTTCTAAAGGAAACACAGACTGGGTGGGGTCAGTGGTTTTAGTCTCACACAAAACTTACTTTCTTTTAAAAAAGCACCAAACTACTTTTAATTTTCCTGCCATCCGACACGTTCAAGCCAAAGAACAAAAGAATGAACTGAACGTCCTACAAACAAACCTCTGATTTGCATAGTTCATCTTCACCTGCTTCGAGTTTGATTCACTGAAATCTGAACACTTCATCTCTGCAGACCGAGTATGCAGGACCGTTTGTTTAAAGCAAGAGTTCACAGCAAAATCAAAGATGTCATTTTAACTGTGGTAACCGTAGTAACCGTTTACACATCTCTTTTGTTTTGGTGGGAATGACCCAGTTTTGGAGATATTAGGTGCAGAGATTTCTGCCTTCTTTCTTTTTACTGTCTACATCCGCCAGCCAAAGGAAAATGCAGCCAGGTCTCTCTTTAGTGAGCAAATAATTAATATAAGCTGGTCAAAGCAGGCCGTCACTTTACATAAAAGATGCCGTACCCACCAGCGAGGTCGCCCCGTTGGATATGAAGGATGCAGCAACTTGTCAATTTATCCACTTGTTTGCCTCCAATAGAACGACAGCTGATAAAATTAAAGTCCTGACACTAGTGAGACTCATCAGGTAAATATTTACTGAGGTCATAGTTCAAGCTGCGGGGGTTGTTTTCTCAGACTTTTGTTGCAGGACAAACAGCTGCCCCCTAGTGGCCACTGGAAAGAACACAACTTCCAGCTTTGTTTTAATTTTCAGACGTGGAAGCTACAGCCATCCTTTATATACAGGCCCAATCCCAGTGTCCACTCACAGGACGAAACCGACTGTTACGGGATAAGAAACAAAAGCACCAGAATAAAACTGTAACGCAACAAGCACAAAGGAGCAACAACACAAAAGGCAAAAGAAAATCTATGCACGTGTGATTGCAGCATATGCATGTAAAGTAGGTTTAGTTCAGGGAGAAGAAAATAGTTCCCACATGAAACATCTTCAATAGGTTGTTGCTGCTTCTTTACTTCTCAGTAGCTGATCAACGATCTCAGATTCTCAGTTTAGCTCAGATATATTTAAAAGACAGCAGATGTCAAAATGTTCTAAAAGGATGAACAGAACTAAAAATCAGGAGAAAATAATGTACATTTAATTCTGCTGTGAACTTTTCTTTAGTAAACTGTTGTTTACTTCTCTCTCCCTCTGGTGTAATTCGATCCTGATATAACACACACTCTCTCACAAACTGCCGTAACAGCGCACACCTTCATTGTTGCAGTTTCTCGTTGCTGAAAAGCTTCTCTAACCTGCCTGCGTCATGTATTTACAGCATCCCTGCTCACAGCTCTTTGTAGGCTCAGAAGGATCAAAGATAAACGGGTCAGCACGACTGCACACGGAGATTTACAGATAAACAAACACACAGAATGACAGAAAAGTGATAAAAAATGAAACCTTCCAGTGCGTTATGTGAACTGGAGGTAAAGGTTGCAGGAAGAAAATGCAATAAGGTGATTTCTAAATCTTTGTATAAACGTATACATATTAATATCAATCTTCATGTTTTGCAAAGGCAACAAGCATAACAGGTGTGCTGTGAGAAAAACTTCGAGAGCACTCAAAGCTGTTTAAAACAGAGGTAACATCATATGTTGTTGGCATAAACACAAAGGCGTCAGTGCGAGTCTGTAACAACTGTTTATATCGCTGTGAATACACACAGCGCATGAATCCACCATCAGCTGCACTGAGTGATAATATGGGTTTCAGTTTCAACAGGACAACAATCAACTCGAACTCTTCGCACAAGGATGAAAGAGTTGATCATTTAGGGAATAAATGAACTAAAATTATTTTAAATGAAATTTATAACTGAAAGTAGAAGAAGAGAGAAGCTAAAGATCTAAAAACAGACAGGTTCAAGGAGGTAACTCGAGCCGTGCTGCATAATTCACCTGTAACATCATCAGTCAGTTCACCAAACACCCGACTTCATGAATTCAGCAGTTTTCTGTGGTGCAGCCTCTGTGTGAGCCACAGGACAGCTTCATGGCTTTAACTTTTATAAGTTGGGAATAAAGAGACTGGAAACGCTCACCGGACACAGAGCGCCACTGAAAGTCCAGCTCGAAACTTCCACTGAACATCTTTAGCCATCACTGCTTCACTCGTATGTTTATGGTGGAGAATTCAAGCAGCGGGCCCGTATCACTGCTCACACAGCTCACGCCATGCGTCGCGGCAGGAAATGCACATGTGCAACAACTGTCTGAATGATGGCTGTTGTTCCATGCAGCTTACTGGGTCAGTGAATGCAGCACTCAGGACGAGGTGCTGAGAGTGGGTCACTTCTGCTGTGTTTAAATTAGCAGTCATGTGACACTTCTTTGAAGAGCTGATGATCAAACTGAGGCAAAGCATTTAAAAACAGAATGACAACATCAAGTGCATCAACACTTTTCCAAAACTCAAATTAATCCAGATACAATTAAGAATCAGACAGAAATCCTCTTGTTAAATGGCCACAATCATATTATTAGTGGCTCAGCAGAAACATTTACACACAAACTGGAGATATGAACAATACACAGAAGGAGAGGCAGACTTTCCAGATAACTTTTAATAATACAATAGGCTTCTATACACACCTGTGTTTTCACTCTCAGGTCTGAAGGTCTTAGAACAATATTTTGGATATAAAGGGGAGTTTGGAGATCGGCCTGTAGTTAGTGAGCATTAGGGTCAATGTTTTTTTCCATAATAGGTTGTACAACAGCATGCTTGAAGACAGACTGTATACAACCTGATGACAACGATGCATTCAGTAAAAGTAGGACCTATCATATGTGAAGCTCCGGGGGAACCAGAGATTTTAAGATGATCAATTATAGCAGCAAGAAGAATTGTTTTATTTAAAAACTCTGACACAAAATTTGTTTCACATTATTATTCACCAATTTATTTATTCAGTTCTACACATTATATATAATCCGCCTCTCTGAAAGTGCAGTGAGAGGATCTGTGAGGTTTGGTTGATCATATAGTTTAATACATAAGAACAGCATCTCTTTTCTGTACATCAAAAACAGCACCTGCTTTAAAGACCACATAATGTTGCAGTTATAAATATCCATACAGACACAATAGTTATAAAAGACAGTTTTATGAACACAATGTCAACAGCACCTCATTCATCCTTATTTATATTAAAAAATACTTTGTCTTAAAGTCCAAATACAAAAAGCAACAGTGCTAATAATAACATAAAATAAATAAATCTCATCAAGTTCATGTTCAGGTTACAACAGTAACCAAAGGTTTTCAGGAAGCTTTGGTTTGTTCTGATCACCATCAGCTAAAAGTAACATTAACCATTATTAAAACCAGCATCACAACCTGCTTTACACAATAATAAAATACACAGTATAAAAGAAGCAACATCTGGACTGCAGCTGGGCTCTGAAATATGTCCTCATCACTTTTAACAGTACAAACATCATAACTGTCACAGCTTCTCAGATCTCTGAATAAAAACACAGTTTTCCTAATCCACTGTTAGGATCACAGCAGGACTCTGCTCGGCCTGAACACCACCTCAGGTGTCCTCGTAACTCGCTGCACTTTCATTAAAGCCTTTTTCTGGTTTTGTCAGCTTACTTCTCACTCAGAGTGGATTTAACAGCTGACGTTTCACAGCCCACAGTGAGCTCACAAAACAACTGAGACTACAGATGAGTCAATTATGTTGACCTGAGATCCAAACATGACTGAAATGTACCTTTGTGCACACATCTGTGTAACAGCTGTGATGCTAAACAGGTTCTGATTTGAGTGTCAGCTCTGTGTCACCGTTCTCAGGACCCTCAGACGTCTCTCTGCGTCTCTGTTTCCTCCGAAAAACTACAGAAGAAAAAAAAATATATATATATATATATATTACATACAGTCAGTTTACGATATTAAATTTAAACTAACTTTAATTTCGGTGATCACAGAGAAAAACAAAAACAGCAGATAAATCTGATAAAATAAAATAAGACACATTTATAGCTAAACATGCTTCATAGAAGAAAACTGAGACACGGCTGTAAATTTGGTTGAAATCAAAATGTTTGTTAGTAACTGCAGTTTTTTTTTAATCATTTTTAAATGATAAATAAATCCATAAATCCAAAGTATCAGCTGTAAAACCAGACGATATCTGAATAAAATGTCAACAATTTGAAGACAACATTGGTCTAAGCATCTGTTACATGGATGTCTACGTCTGACATGTTAAAATAAGTGTTTTTATTATTTACACTTACCTCTGCTGATGTGATATTTGACTTTAATTATAAGAAAATAAAGAAGTAAAGTTGCAATTCCTCCAGAACACATCCAACCTATCATCGAACCGACTCCAGGACTGCAGGACTTCACCTCTGTCGGTTTCTCTGAAACATTAAATAAAAGGTTGATGCAGCCTCGCTGGATGCAACAAATACACAACTAAACCTTTTAAACGGTGCCAAGAAATCTATTAAAGAATAAAAAGATCTGATAATTACAGTTATTATAAAACAACAGAAAAACAACTTACGATAATGCAGGTAGATCTGTGCATCAGTTTTATGGCTGAGCTCCTCCTGTGTGGCTACACAGTGGAAACGGTCAGTTGTTGTCCTGGTCACCGTGGTGAGGAGGGTGATGTTATAGCGCTCTCCTGTGTGTGACACCTGTGGCTCCTCAGCAGGAAGGATGTTCCCATCACTGTCCCTCCACTCTACTTTAGGCTTTGGAGAAGCACCTTTGACCTCACACTTCAGCTGCAATCCGTCCTCGGTGGTATTAAGTATCCTGATGTCGGGCTTTGGAGCAGCACCTGTGAACGCAGCATGGTGGCAGAGAAAGGGGGAAGTGCTGATCTTTAAAATCACCAGTTTTTGTCTTTATGTTTATCATTCATGTGAAGTACTTGACTCTCATCCAGATAATACTGTCCACAGCAGCACAACAAACCAGGTTCAGGATCCAGCCCAACTGAGGTTTATCACAAAGGACAGTTTGAGATGATCTGTTTGTTTCCTAAACCCAAACTGGGAGCAGCTCACACAGATTACAGACACTTCAATGACATCATCACTCACCTGTGATTTCACCTGATCGATCTTTCAGGGTAAGCTCTGCAAGGTAAAACATTTAAAATTATTTTTTTAAACCACCTGGTTCAGGTAGAAAAATGGTCTTCACCATTTTTTCCAGGATGTTCTCCAAAATAAAAGACTCACCAACATCAAGCTTTATTCTGAACGTTTTCCCTTCCGGCTGCAGATGTGGAAAATCACAGGTGTAGACTCCACTGTCAGCCAGCCTGGTGTTTCTGATGATGATGGAGGCGTTACCAAACTGCAGCTCTTGTGGGAAATGTGAGACCCGTCCTCTGAACTGCTCGTCTTGACCTGGACGTCCATTATTGTACTCGTCACGAGCAACGTACAGGAAAACCTCCTTCTGGTCATCTTTCTTCCAATCAAAGAGCTTCTGTTCCAGGTTCTGATTGGTGCTCAGGGAGCAGGGTAAGATGGCATCACTTCCTTCTGAGACAACCACCGTGACGACTCCTGGAACGAATCATATTTTTTATTCTTTTTAAAAAAACAAAAAAAAAAAGAGCTAAATACAACATGTAGATAATATAGAACACAGTGAGCACACACATGCCATTTCAGCTACTCTGACACGTTTACATCATGTTAGTTAGAAGACACATTTATTTGAGAATATTGAGAATATATTAACAGTTGAAACCAAATATTGACATATACTTTAGGGAGAAAACATAAAAACCTTTTTTTTTTTTACTGTTAAACATCAATTTAGAGTAAACGTTTTTGTTTTAGATAAATAAATATTGAAATATCTTTTGAATTAGTTAACTGTCAGAATAAAGAGAGACAGAGCGGTCTATTTTTTGATGACTTTCATCAAATTTAGGAGTACATATACTAAGTTTATTGTTAATAATAAGGGAGCGAGAGGAACAGAGATGGAACAAGAGCAGGTGAGACACATGTTAGTCAAATGGTTGTTTACCAAAACTCATCAGAACATGTAACTTGTACCTAGTGTAACTTTCTAGGTTTGTTATTTTTCAAGTTTTATATTTATTAAGTTATGCAGGGTTGTTTGCACAACAAGACTAAATAATTATATAAACTATTCAGAGTCTAAATACTGTTCTTTGGTAGAATTAAAAAAATAAGTGTAGTTGAATTGAAAGCCTTTATTGTCATTATACATGGTATAACGAAACTGGAAACAGCTCTATAAAAGTGCACACATGCTTATAGCACATTATAAAAACTATACAATAATAGTGCAGGTCTATGATGATTTTGTTTTGATTCTGGTTCTGAGTAAATCGGTGGGAATTGGTGGCCTAAAGTAGTCCTGATTTTGAGCTGTTGTAGTCCTGTTTTAATTCTGGATCAGTTCTGGGTCTGGTTGAATTGGGGTTTAGTCCTCGTGTCTTGATACAGCCCTGATTTTGTTCTGCCTTGCTGCTTAATTAAAAAACTAGTTTAAGATGTCCTGCATATGTGATATATATTTTTGCCTATATGAAGTCATTCTTTTTTTAACAAAACTCAAAACAGAGCCAATTAATCTTTCAGTCATTTCCAATCACTGTTGATAAATATAGAAATCATTTTACTTTTGTAAATTATTTTCAAATAATTTAAATAAAGATGTAAAATTTTCATTTTTCTGATCTTGTTTAATAAAGAATTGGAAAAGGTGTGACCATGTGGTACAACCATAAGTTTGGGGACTACTTTTCGGTAACACTTGCCTCTGCACAGCCACAGTGGACTCTAAAACACGCAGGATTGATTGAAGTGCGCACTTACAGCTTCCATTCAGCGGCACCTACTGTGGTGGAATTACACTGATTTTATACACAGCATCTTGATGCATTCTCAATCATCCAGGAAAGTAAATCTCCAAAATTGCCAGGATTTATACATCATTTAATTATACATTAAACAACCTCTGGCGAAGAGGATGTCACAACACAGAAGAGCTACCTCGTCAGGCCAGGACTCTGCAGTCTATTCACACCTACAGGCCAGTGGACACTCTTTCAATGATGAGGATGTAACATCCTGGACAGGGAGGAACGCTGGTTTGAGCGCAGAGTCAAGGAGGCCATTTACGTGAAAAGGGAACGACCATCTCTGAATTGAGGAGGGGCCTAAGGGTCCATCTGTCACCATCTTACATGCTGTGATTGCAGCCATTCCCCAACTCTCTGTGAATGGGACTCATGGTTATTGATCAATGAGCTTTGATCAGTGGTCATGAGAATTTGCATGATTAAGATTAAGGAACTGACCTCCCAGCCCATTGTTCCTTCAGTGGGCTGGTTTCAGTCATTATGCAAATGTCCTGTTTATAAGATTGTGGAAACCTGCAGTCAGCTGAGACTGAAGAAGTCACCTGGATGAGTGACGAAAAGTTTCTCCCACAAAACGCTACGTCCAGATGAACAGAATCAACTTTTGGAGGTTTAGACCAGGGGCGGAGCGTGGGGGTGGCTTACTGGGCTTAAGCCCGGGTTGTTTTGTCAGAAGCCCGGGGTATTTTGGAGTGTAATTTTTTCATAGTTAGATGCCTGGCTGACAACTGTATAAAACAAAAAGTACACACAATATTCGAAGCACATAGTGCACACTGTGGGAATTTACGACTGTGCGTGAATCCCCCCCTGATATTGGTATGATCCGAGCTCAGGCACTAAGCGACTGAGCGAGGGGGCGGGGCAGCTGCTACCCGTGAGTGCGCTGTTGGAGAGACGGAGCCAGCCATACTAAGGAGAGCTTAGTTTGACCAGGTACCAAAGCAAATCATTGGTACCGTACAAATAATGTAAATATGACGGTGCATCACGAAAGATTGATATCAAACTGATCACTTGACCAATATTACGTTACTTGCTCTTCAAGTGAATCAACAAATGGCGAAATGAAAAGCCGAACAAATGCTATTTTTTTTTAGAGAGTCTTAGCTTACGTGGGTTTATTTCATATTTTCAGTTCTTACCCTCCCCGACTAAATCGGTTTCAGTTATGTACTGAAATATAAGAATGGACATTAGAGGGTTCTTTCAAAGAAAAAACTCAGGTAAATGTTATTTTATATATTATGCTTTGTATGTTGTTCAGTATATTTCTATGCAAAACAAGAGGAATTTCAGTACACAGCAGGATATTCACATTTGTAACCAGATATTTACACTTTAGGGAGAAAACATAAAACATTTTTACTGTACAACATCAATTTAGAGTAAAGTTTTTTTTTAGATAAATATTGAAATATATTTTGAATTAGTTAAATGTCAGAATAAAGAGAGACAGAGCTTCTGTTTTTTATCACTTTCATCAAATGTAGGAGTACATGTACACTAAGTTTATTGTTAATTAATAAGAAAACTGCAGACGATTCCATTCTGAGCTGAAGAAGCTTCTGATAGGTTAGTAGAGTCCATGTGAGTAAATTGGTGGCACACCTGTGGATGCATATAAGGAAAAACACAGAGCCTGTTTCTTTGACATGGGAACATCAAGAGATGTCAACCAAAACACCAGGAAAAGAACTGTGGAGCTCCATAAGTGTGGCTCAAGTTTGAATACAATTTGGTGCCATTTACAATTAAGAAATACAGATAGTTTCTCTCTTTACTCTTAAAGTTAACAAATATGTTTTTTATATTTATCAATCTAAAAAAAAAAATAAACATTTAGTCTGATTTGATGTTACAGTTAAAAAAGCGTTTGTGTTTTTATCTGAAGAGTTTGTAAATATCTGTATATTTGATGATTGTCAGCACAAAGAGAGAGAGAGGAACAGAGAGGTAGAGAGAGGAGAATGAGGACAGAACAGAGATGAACAAGAGCAGGTGAGACACACATGTTAGTCAAATGGTCGTTTGCCAAAAGTATCACCGTATCATAGTGTTATATTTCCACTGTAGTGTCAATACACTATTAAAGCTTATGCCGAGTCAGACTGCACATACAACAGTTTGTTTACAAGTTGACTTCTTCTTTTATTGGGATGACACAGAAGTAACACACCCACATAACTGGCCGTGGTGCCCCCTACTGGCGATGGCTTGCATAGCACACAATAATTCTTGGTTCATACATAACATCTCCTCCCCACTAAGCTATGCGACCATGGCACCACCCGCAGAAACATTTCCCATAACCCAAGTAGTACCCTTTTTTTTTTTTACAACATTCATGAAAACTGGAACTAATGTTGCTTTCTGTATGAATTTCTTTTTAGTTGAGAATAATGTCTCTGAACGCCAACATTCTCACTGAACTACTTAATATGCTCACCCATCACGATAACGAGCAGGTGGCTGGGTGACTCTCACTGGGTAACGTCTTACAGGCTCTGTAACCTGTGTACAGTCAGTCGGTGATGATTTAACAGACTGGGGTGTTTCTGGAGGTACGGTGGTCCCCATAACTTGTTCAACAGTCTCTTCCTGCAGAGCTGTACAAGGGTGAAGCATGGTGTCACTACCACTCTGGGCTGGTGACATCTGAGAGCTTGTCGGAGGATCCACTGTGACCTGCTGAGATACTGACTCAGGTCGCGTCAGCATCTGATCCACATGACGTTTCCACACTCCTTGGGCTCCCACTTCCACTTTGTATGACACTGGCCCAGTCTTCTCCAGTACGACACCGTGCGTCCACTTGTCCTCTCCCTTCCTATAATCGCGCACCAGGACAGGCTCGCCAACAGTGAACCGTCTGTCCCTGGAGTGTTGCTGTCGGCATTGTTGTTGCGCATCTTGTGACCGACGCACTGCTCCGGCCACACTGGGCTTCAAAAAATCCAGTCGAGAGCGCAGCTTGCGTCCAATGAACAACATAGCTGGTGTTTCTCTAGTTGTTGCATGGGGAGTGTTGCGATATGTCAAGAGGAACGTGTCAAGGCGTTGTTGCACAGGTGCTGTACCCCTGGAAGCTTTCAGTGCATGCTTGAATGTCTGCACAAAACGCTCAGCCAAACCATTAGTGGCAGGATGGTACGGCGCAGAGCGGATGTGTTTGACTCCATTAGCTTTCAGGAACACCCTGAATTCCTCAGAACAGAACTGCGGTCCGTTATCACTCACCAGGACGTGGGGAATGCCATGGCGACTAAAGAGACCCCGTAGCACTTGTATGGTTTTACCAGCTGTGGTGCTATCCATAATATGCACTTCAGGCCACTTGGAATGTGCATCTACCACCACCAGGTACATGTGACTTTCAAATGGACCCGCAAAATCCACATGGATCCGTTCCCACGGACAGGAAGGCCACAGCCAAGGGTGTAAAGGTGCTAACCCAGGCTCTTTTTGCATACGCTGACAAGAGTGGCAGGCTTTAGCTTGAAGCTCAATTTGAGAATCAATGCCAGGCCACCAAACATAGCTGCGAGCTAAGCTCTTCATCCTCACCATCCCTGGATGTGCAGTGTGGAGCTCTTTCAGGACATGAGAGCGCAGCTTAGGTGGCACAACCACCCTCAAGCCCCACATAAGGCATCCCTGCTGTATTGTGAGTTCATGTCTGCGCATCAGATAGGGTGACAGCTCTTGATCTGTGTCCTTTGTTGCTGGAAAACGTCCAGTTGTTACCATTTCCAGCACACGAGACAAAGTGACATCAGACAAAGTGTCACGTCTGATCTCGGCGACACTGACTGGTAATGTGTCCAGCTGAGATGCGTAGAATACCTCAACTGCTCCCTGTTTCTCTTTCTGTGCAAGGGGCAGAGGTAAACGTGACAGACCGTCAGCATTGGCGTGATGTGCCCCCTTCCGATACTGTAAGGTGTAATTATGTGCTGACAGAAGGAGCGCCCAACGCTGCATTCGCGCAGCTGCTATTGATGGTGTACCTTTTACTGGACTCAGAATTGAGGTCAGTGGGCGATGATCAGTGAGCAAGGTGAACTTGTTACCATGGAGATACTGGTGAAACTTGCGCACTCCAAAAACAATTGCCAACGCCTCCCTCTCGATCTGAGCATAGTTTCGTTCTGCTTTGCTGAGGGTTCGTGAAACATAAGCAATTGGCCGTTCTTGGCCATCAGGCATGACATGTGAGAGCACGGCTCCAACGCCATATGGTGAAGCGTCACATGCCAAACGGAGAGGCAGTTCAGGATTGTAGTGGGTGAGTATTTTTGGTGAGGCCAGACGTTCTTTAGCTTTCTGGAAAGCTGACTCGCAGGCTGATGTCCACTGCCATTTCTTCTCTTTACTGAGTAGCTCATTCAGCGGCTTCAGGACTGTAGCTAAATCAGGTATGAAACGTCCATAATAGTTGAGCATTCCCAGAAAAGAACGTAACTGGCTGACATCAGCTGGTGCTGGAGCTTCCATAACGGCACGCACCTTTTCTGGTGATTTGTGTAACCCTGCCGCATCAATTATGTGGCCCAGGTATTCCACCGATTCTTGGAAAAACAGGCACTTCTCCTGTTTGAGACGCAGGCCATAGTCCTCCAGCCTGCCCAAAACTGCCTTAAGGGTTCTCAGGTGTGTCTGCTTATCTGGACCACTGACGAGGATGTCATCCAGATAACAATGGGTGTATGGTAGGCCGAGAAGCACTTGATCCATAGCCTTCTGAAACAATGCAGGTGAAGACGCCACTCCAAAAGGCAAGCGATTGAAACGGAACAGCCCTTTTTGTGTCGAAATAGTCAGCAGCTTCTTAGACTCCTCTTCTACCTCCATCTGTAGGTAGGCATTTGCTAAGTCTAGCTTACTGAAATGCTGACCTCCTGCTAGAGAAGCAAACAGGTCCTCAATGTGTGGAAGTGGGTACTTATCCACACAGAGCTGCGAATTAAGAGTGACCTTGAAATCACCACAGAGTCTCACTGAGCCATCCTTCTTGTTGACAGGGACCACGGGCGTAGCCCAATCACTATGCTCCACTGGTGTGATCACCCCAAGCTCAGTCAGGTGTTTCAGTTCTGCCTCCACCCGAGGGCGGAGAGCATAAGGCACGTTACGTGGTGGACAGAATTTGGGGACACTGTCAGGCCTAAGAGTCAATCTGGCTTTAATTCCTTTCATCGTGCCCAGCTCCTTAGAGAAAACGGCTGAGTGTTTCTTTAGCACAGCCTCCAGATTGTCATTTCCGCTTTGTTCTCTGGCATGGACCATCTTTAAGTCTTTCCAGTTCAGCTTAATCACTCTCAGCCACTCCCTACCAAACAGTGGTGGAGCATCCACCTTTACCACGTACAAGGGTAGAGTTGCACGCTGCTTATTCAGTTCAACTTGCACCTTGATGACCCCTTCTGGTGCCAGCGGCTCCCCAGTGTACGTTTTCAGCATGATGTCAGTGGGTTGCAGCGGCAACTGACTCGGCATACTTTTATATTGTTCCCATGGAATCAAAGACACAGCAGCCCCTGTATCCAGCTTCATCTCCATTTTCTTCCTGTTAACTACAGGCATTAGGGAGATACGTGAATATTTCTCTTTTCATGACAAAGAATACCGCTCCAACTCACTATCAGTGTCGGGTCTGGTTCCTTCACTTTCACTCTCCTCTGCAGCAACATGATGAATTCTCCTCTTTTTGTCCTTTGCTCTGTTTTTAACTGCATTGCCTTTCAGCTCAGGTTTCCCCTCTTTCTCTTTCCTGTTCCAATCTTGGCTGCTTCTGGCTCTACCTTTACACATGCGTTTCGTGTGGCCCTTCCTTCCACACTGGTGACAGTCACGGTCTTTGTACCAGCAGTCATCATCAGTATGATTAATTTTCCCGCAGCGGCGGCATTTATCACCTTTTTGTGACAGCACCGCATTCACTTTAAGGGAACCACTCAACTGCTGCACTTCACGTGTTGCTGTCTCTGCCGACACAGCATAATCAACTGCTTTGCGAAACGTGAGATCCTTTTCAGTCAAAAGACGCTTCTGCATAGTTTCACACTTTAATCCACACACAAATCTGTCTCGTAGAGCATCTTCCAGATACGCACCAAACTCGCAATGTTCTGACAGTCTTTTCAGCACCGCCACATACTGTGCGACCGTTTCTTCTTCCCCCTGATTCCTCTTGTGGAACCGGAACCTTTCAGCTATTACCAGCGGTTTGGGAGCAAAATGAGCTTGTAAAACACCCACAATATTGTCATACTGCATTGTCCCAGGCTTGCTTGGCGCCACTAGATTACGCAGCAGACCATACGTCTTGGGACCCATCACACTCAGCAGCACCGGGACCCGTTTCTCAGGCTGAATGTCATTAGCAAGGATGTAATGCTCAAAACGTTCAATATACGTCGCCCACTGCTCACCAGCATCATCAAAAGGGTCCATCTGTCCAATCATTCCAGCCATGATGTATCCGCTGTCCACAGCCAACACTGTCGTTTTTGACTCGTTGGCGAAAAGCAGCTAGCAGCTAGCTCCGATGCTAATTCACCACGCGATCGTCCGTTTTCCGTCCAAACTCGGCCACGCAGTCAGTTCATGCTCAGTAGACGGCCAAGTCTTCCAGACGTCACAACTCGTCGCCAATTTATGTTATATTTCCACTGTAGTGTCAATACACTATTAAAGCTTATGCCGAGTCAGACTGCACATACAACAGTTTGTTTACAAGTTGACTTCTTCTTTTATTGGGATGACACAGAAGTAACACACCCACATAACTGGCCGTGGTGCCCCCTACTGGCGATGGCTTGCATAGCACACAATAATTCTTGGTTCATACATAACACATAGGTCCTCATGTATCTCGTACCTAGTGTTTCTTTTTAGGTTTGTTATTTTTCAAATTCTATATTTATTAAGTTTTGCAGGCGTGTTTGCACAACAAGGCTAAATAATTATATAAACTTTTCTCAATCTAAACAGTGGACTTTGGTAGAATTAAAAAATAAATGTAGTGCAGGTCTATGATGATTTTTAGTGCTACTATCATGTAGTTCTGATTCTGGTTCTGTCTTGGTTAAGTCCTCAGTAGTCCTGATTTTGAACTGTTGTAGTCCTGTTTTAATTCTGGATCAGTTCTGGGTCTGGTTGAATTGGGGTTTAGTCCTCGTGTCTTGATGCAGCCCCGACTTTGTTCTGCCTTGCTGCTTAATTAAAAAAATAGTTTAAGGTGTCCTGCACATGTGATATATATTTTTCCCTATATGAAGTCATTCTTTTTTGAACAAAACTCAAAACAGAGCCAATTAATCTTTCAGTCATTTCTACCCCCCCCCCCCAAGGGAAAAAAAAATCCCACATGCATACTACCCTTTTGGGCTAAGCCCCGGGTGTTTCAAATGTCTGGCTCCGCCTCTGGTTTAGACACAGCAGTTTGGGCCGTAACAAAAACGTTACACATACAGCTGTGACGTCACTTCAAAGTTTGGTTCTGAGGCGAAATGTGTTTTGTTTTATTAAACGTCTCTTTGCTCGTCTGAACCAAAGTCCGGCTCACTGCTGTGGGTTCAGTCGGACTCTGTCACGGTGCTCAGTGTGAACTCTACGCATCAAAACACGAACTACAGAGCGTCTTACAGACTGACTCCTCCGTTAGTCATTTCGTCTTGGAAGCCACAAAATGAAAAGTCCTTGTATTCACTCGTGGGTGAGACAGAGGGAGAGCAGATCAGGTGATGTCAAAGAGACGAGCAAAGGAGCCGAGGCGACACGAGGAGAGGACCCGCCCCACAACCCCAAACTGTTCAATTATATTTCCGGAAGATGCGGGCAACGATTTGTGACGCATATTTTTTTTATCCAGAGTTTAATTGGTTTGAAAATGTCTCAACAAAACATCACATCGCTAAAGTTTGAAAGACTTTAAAACAAACACAGCTGTCTGTAATAAATGAGTGTTGTTGATGACGGTCAGCTGTTGTTATTCATGTATGTAAACATTATTTGAGTACTATGCTGATTCGCTTCTTACCGTCTTCACGTCCTGTTGTACCTGCAGACAGAAGGATCGCGATTATCAGATTGATGAGTTGATGTATCATGACGGGGAGGCTGTAACAGGCAAACTGAACTATAGCGTCAGAGAAGCTCCCGAAGAGTCCGATCAGATCGAGTTTATTAAACACTAAAAACTACAACTTTAAAACTCTCGCTGTGCACACTAAACACACTTCTGCACAAACACAATGCAACAAAGCACAAGGAGGGCTTTAAATCTGTTGGCGTCACTGCTGTAGGTCACGCGTGATTGTTTTGTTTTTTTTCTCCTTTGCAGCAGAGCAGCTTCCTTAAACTCTCATAGTTTAGACTGTTTAATTTAAAGCCCTGGTTCCATTTTTACATTATTAAACTTTTTTCTTTATTAAATCAAAAACGATCTCTGTCTCCTGATCCTGTTTGACAATCACGAAATATCATAAAATAGTCAAAAACACCAGGGCAATGTTTTTAAGAAATTCCAGTTTTATCTGAACAACAGTCCAAAGGTTTCATTTGATTTACAAAAATCGAAAATATTTAAATAGGAGTGTTTTTCTGATCACAGTCGTCACTTCAAGACTCCACATGTTTGACTTCCTCATGATCACAGAGCTGAAGTTAGAGACCGAAACTAATCAAGCTGAATCTAAACCCGAAATCTTCCCTTATCCGTGTAACAATAAGATGCTCTCTGCCTTCTGATTGGTTGGAGAGTTGTGAAACGAAGTTCTTCTTTTTCTTGAGGGTGGCAGCTTCACTCTGGCGTGAGTCAGTTTGATCCACAGTAAGTGGTAAGGTCCGTGTTTGTAATGTCTGCAGTTGCTTTTTTTAGTTTGTTGAAATGAAGACTGTGAGGATTTTATATCCGTGCTCTTTCACCTGACTGCATCTTCAGTCACAGGACAGGAAAACGTTAAGAATACAAATAACAGTAAATATTTCAAATGTTAAGCTTTGAGCGAAAATATCTTCTAAATGTATGTATAAATGAACTGACAGAGCAGTGATGGAGCAATTAGATCATTTTTGTTAGAAAACAGTAAAACCCCAAATTGAAACCGCTCACTGTAAGTACGTCATTGGCGACTGTCAAACCTTTGAGTCGCCGAGCAGCTGAACAGGGGAATAATGGTAAATGGCCTGCATTTGTATAGCGCTTTTCTAGTCCCTAAGGACCCCAAAGCGCTTCACACTACATTCAGTCATCCACCCATTCACACAGACATTCACACACTGGTGATGGTGTGATAGATTGATTATTTGTTGAAGTTCATAATGGAGTAAAAAGTTGTGGTTAAAAGTTACCCAATATATTATTCAATTTATTTCAAATATGTAAATGTATAAACAAGGGTAAAAGAAGTCCCATTAAGAGACGTAATGTAACACAGGCTAAAATATGTTCAACCGGATAATAATCCTTAATGTGACTACAACCTGTGTAACATTCAATCTGTGATCTACTTGTCGAGCCTGGGGAATAATCCATGTGATTTAGTGATCGTGATTGATTAGTTATGCCTGCCGTTGCCGGAAGGGGGAGCTCTGGCCACGATGCCTCATTCGCAATGAAGCTGCTGAAAGAGAAGTATCGTGTCTGAGCGTCGTCATTGACTTATCCCCTTTTCAGGTAATAATTGTGCAATTCTGCTGTTGGACTTTACAAATATGTATGTTGAGTTGTACTGACCGTGTTTCCAAATGTACCAAGAGGATACTAGGAATACTTAGATGACCTGTGTTAACTGTGATGTTAGGATAAGCTATAAGCAGCAAGCTAAGCTAAGCGCTCTGTTGGTGGCTAGCATGAAGCATTATCGTGCCAGACTGTGTGTGGAACATACATTGTGTGCATTTTGCATTTGCTCTGGACAAAGAACATGTTTATTTTGTGTGAAGGGACAAATGCCTATTAGTATTTTTATATGAATATTTTGTTTATTTTCTGTACATTTCAGTTTAATGGTCTAAGTTTATTTATTGATTCATAAGCTGTTTTTGTAAATTTTTACATTCAATTTAATCTGTAACTTATAGAAAAGGAAAGAAAACAGTCTTGAGATATATTGTCTTACAACTAACAGAGACTGTACATCGTTGTTAAGATGTTTAATACTTTTGTATGTATGTTTATATTTCTGAATCATTCGCAATGAAGCTGCTGAAAGAGAAGCATCGTGTCTGAGCGTCGTCATTGACTTATCCCCTTTTCAGCCCCTTTTCAGGGTGTAACATTTTGGAGGCACCGCTGGGATGGATGTGATGAAGGCCCGCTGTCCCAGATAGACGCCCCAGTCATCATTCAACCCCTCACATCAAATACCACGGTGGGAGATACAGTGTGCTGGTTTCGACAGTTACGCAGAGGGACCTGCATGCAACCTGAGGTTAACTACTGGTGCCAGGGAAGCTGCACTGACTCTTCTGCAAAGAGGTCTTACATCACACTAATCTTTTCCACAAGCCACAGACTGAAATGGAGTCTTCAGGGCTAGAGGACCTGAAGTTAGAAGTTGCTGGTGCATTGTATACAGTGACAAGAGACATTTTGATCGAAGTTTGTGATTTCCTAAATATTGCTGGTTCAAAACTTGAAAGGGTATCGGGTAAAAGTCGTTCCTCTCTCATTTCCTATATAATACAGCACTTAGAAAGAGAGGAGCTGGATGAGCTTGAAGATGAGGGAATGTCTGAGCTACTGATTTTGAAAGACAAAATTTTTGAGTTGCAACAGGCTGCTCAGAACGGTACATCGGGACACAAAACCTCAGATACTAACCAGACAGATGAGGTGCAGGAACAGGTTGGTGAGGCCTCAGAAGAAGAACAACTGATAAAGGAAATAGAGACGCTTCAGTTGGCTCTTGCATTATCACGACAGAACAAGGCGAAGCAACCTAGTACAGCCAAACTGTCGATGAGTGTGGGGGACAATAGTGCTAAACAAACCCCTCCACCTTTTCTGACACTACCGTGGGGCAGAGAATTCAAAATATCAGGTCAGATTGGTGAGCCCGGCCAAAAGGATAAACTAACTTTCTCCAGCCTAGCCCATCAGATTGAACAAGGCATCAGCAAAGGAGTCCCTGAAATAGAAATAGTTGATGCAGTAATCAGGGCAATAGCACCAGGCTTACAATTGCGTAGCTACCTAGAGGGCAAAACCAACCTTACATTGCCTACCCTGAGGAGGATTCTAAGGTCTCACTACCAAGAACGAGGGGCAACAGAACTTTACAAACAACTCACGTCAGAGGTCCAAAGCATTAAAGAAACCCCACAAACTTTCTTAATCCGTGCCCTAGACTTAAGACAGAAAATTCTGTTTGCATCGCAAGAAGCTGAATCTGGCTTAAGATATGACCCTGTGCTTGTACAGAGCATGTTCCTTCATACAGTTCTGACAGGCCTGCAAAATGATAACATTAAGAGTGACCTCCAGCCCTACCTACAGGAAACCACAACCAGTGATGAGCTCCTCCTTGAGAAACTCAATGTTGCCTGTGCAAATGAAGCAGAGAGACAAAATAAAAAGAAGTTACTCTCCCAGCAGCGGCCAACCACTGTGCATTCACTTCAGTCTGACACTCCTGCAGATAAAAAAGGGAAAAACCTAAAACCTGAATCCATCAGCAAAGCTCAGCCTGACCTACTAAATGAACTTAAAGAAATCCGTTCTGACGTGGCATTATTGAAAAATCTTGGTGCTGAAGTCGCACAAATCAAAGAAATAATTCAACAGCCTAGTCCGGCACAAACACAGTATTCTGCCTCACTTGCAGCACCAGAATGTGTTCCCTTTTCTCATCTTGAGCATCTGCCACAAAACTACTGGCCTCCTGTGGGACCTGGACGGAGAGGTGATACAGCTCAGTATCAACAGAGGTTTGCACAACAACGTCAGTATCCTGCTGTAAACCGAGCACGCCTAAGGAAATGCTTTGGCTGCCAGCAAAGTGGGACTGAGTACTGCAACCATTGCTATCGATGTGGTAGCAGTGAACACTTTCGCGCAGGTTGCAGGGCGAAACTAACTAGACCAGACAAAGATCAACCTTTAAACGGACAGTGGTTGCCCCCACGGGACAGGGAGTAACCAATAATAGTGTAACGTCCCAACAGCTTTGCTATTACTGTGGTGTTCTGGGAAAACTCAAAAGACTCAGAAGGTGTGCGTCTTGTAAAAAAAGCACTTATTGTTCTAAGATGTGCCAAGCTGAGCACTGGCCCAGACACAGAAAACAATGCAACAAACACACTCAGCCTCAAGTAAATCAGCACACGCACCCAAAGGCAAGTGTTATTCACCCCAAAAGGGTGGACAGCCAGTCCCATCTTGTTGCTCTTGTTGGGAAACAGTGTATAGTTGACTGTTATATACAAGGCCACCAAACTCAAGCCTTATGGGATACAGGCTCCCAAGTGTGTATTGTTGATGAAGAGTGGAAGAAGAAGTATTTACCACATGAGAAATTAAGAGATGTTTCTGAGTTACTTGATGCACCTGACGATTTAAAAATCTCAGCTGCTAATGGTCAAAACATCCCTTACAAGGGTTTTATTGAAGTCACTTTTGGTCTAGCTGCTGGGGGAGCAAACCCTAAAGAACTTGTAGTCCCCATGTTAGTGATGAAAGGCGGAAGTCTTTCGCAGCCCATTCTAGGCTTTAATGTTATTGAGCAAATACTGAAAACTAGTACTATAGAGCAAATGGATGCTGAAAGAACTGAGCAGCTGCACGAGGCATTAAGAGGGGCTTTCCCTTGCCTTAAAAGAGAAAATGTCACAACCTTTATTGATTTAGTAAACAATTACATGATTTTGTTGTGAGAACAACAAAAGAGAAAGTCATTGTACCCAAACACACTTCTGTTCAGATTGACTGTAAGGTGCAGACCCGCCCGCTGAAGAAAGATACTACACTTCTCTTTGAGCCTGACATAAACCCTCAGTGGGCTGAAGGTCTGGAGTTTTGTGAGACACTAGTAGAACTCAGAAGGGGGGTCCCCCCCTATATTGTTCTTGATGTGCAAAATCCCACTGATCACGACATTGAGCTGTCAGGAAAAAACTGTTGTGGGCACCTTAGAGCAAATTCAAGCTGTGTACCCAGCGACAGTTTTAGAGAAATCTGACCAGTGCTCCCCATTATTGGTGAATCAAGTGAATGCAGAGAGCGAGCAAATTCCTGACACCTCATGGGACCCACCAATTGACCTTACGCACCTGAGTGAATCTGAAAGGGGGGTGGTGCAAAAGATGCTCCGTGAGGAATGCTCTTCCTTTTCCAAAGCAGATGATGATATTGGATGTATCGACAAGTTGAAACTGAAGATATCATTGAAGGATATGGATCCTGTAGCACGCACTTACCTGTCGGTACCAAAGCCGCTATACAAAGAGATGAAAGAGTATCTGCACAACCTTATTGCACAAGGATGGGTCACGAAATCCAACTCATCTTATGCCTCACCAGTTGTCTGTGTGAGAAAGAAGGACGGCAGCTTACGTCTCTGTATAGATTACAGAGAACTAAACAAAAAGACTCATCCAGACAGACAACCAATCCCTCGAGTGCAGGACATTCTCGACAGTCTTGGCGGCAACTCATGGTTTTCATTGTTAGACCAAGGCAAGGCCTACCATCAGGGCTTTATGGATGAAGGCAGCCGACCTTTAACTGCTTTTGTGACACCATGGGGCCTGTACGAATGGATAAGGATTCCATTCGGGCTGATGAATGCACCTGCAGCCTTCCAACGCTGCATGGAAGAGTGTCTGGAAGAGGTGCGAGACAACATCTGTGTACCCTACCTTGATGACACTCTAGTGTACAGTCATTCATTTGATGATCATGTCAATCATGTCAGAAAAGTGCTTCAACTACTGAGGAAGTATGGGATCAAGCTTAAACCCAGTAAATGTGAATTATTCAAACACGAGGTTCGCTATCTAGGGAGAATTGTTTCAGCCGAAGGTAGCAAAATTGATCCAGCTGACACCAATGCAGTGACAGCCTTGAAGGACAGGAGACCAAGCAATGTGGGAGAGCTGCGAACTGTCTTGGGCTTGTTAAGTTACTATAGGCAGTACATACGGGACTTCTCCCGTATTGCAGGTCCACTGTATAGCTTGTTGAAGGGCACAACGGAAGATAACAATGTATCCCAAAACCAGACAAACACAAAACAAGTCACAAGAAAGAGTAAAGGGGTCCCATCACACAAGTCAATTGTGTGGACTGAAGAACATCAGCGCATATTGGAACGACTAATAGACTGCCTAGTTGAGCCACCAGTCCTCGGGTTCCCAGATTTTTCTAAACCATTTATCCTCCATACCGATGCCTCAGCTCAAGGCCTCGGAGCAGTTCTATACCAACAACAAGATAATAAACTCCGTGTGATTGCTTATGGCTCCCGGACATTGACTGCAGCTGAACGAAACTATCATCTTCACTCAGGAAAACTGGAGTTTCTCGCACTGAAGTGGGCCGTCACAGAGAAATTCAGAGATTATCTTTATTATGCGCCTACTTTCACTGTGTTCACTGACAATAACCCCCTCACCTACATCCTTTCAAGTGCCAAGCTAAATGCAACTGGATGTAGATGGGTGGCAGAGCTTGCAGACTTCCATTTCACCATCCGATATCGCCCAGGTAGAGAGAATGTGGATGCTGACAGTCTTTCAAGAATGCCTGTTGAGATAGAGGAAATGATGGAACAGTGTACAGAGGAAATGGGTTCAGATTGTGTGGCAGCAATAACCCAAGTTGTGGAGACTCCAGATTTCAACTCACCAATGGTCTGCCCCATACTCACCCGTCTCCAGTGTACATCAGTGAGTGAAGAACCACACAACCAATTTTCGGTTACAGAGATCAAACAAGCACAGCAAGATGATGGAAATATTGGCCCAATAATGCAGTGCAAAATGAGTAATGAAAAGCCAACGAGGCATGAACTTAATACACTAAGTGCCCAAAGCAAGTGTCTCCTGCGTGAATGGGAAAGACTTCATATTGATGAAGATGGTATTCTTTGCAGAAAAACCACAACCAAGAGACAGCTTGTGTTGCCTGAAAAGTACAAAGAGACTGTACTGAGAGAATTGCATGATGAGATGGGTCATCAGGGCACTGATCGAACAACATCATTGATCAGAGATAGATTCTTTTGGCCTTACATGCAACGAGACATTGAACATTATGTGACAAAGACCTGCACTTGCCTGAAACAAAAGATACCATGTAAAGAAGCGAGGGCACCGCTCACCAGTATTGTTACCACACAGCCGTTTGAACTGGTGTCAATAGATTTTCTCCACTTGGACAAGTGTAAGGGTGGTTACGAGTATATTTTGGTGATTGTTGACCACTTTACTCGTTTTGCACAGGCTTATGCCACCACCTCCAAGTCTGGCAAAACGGTTGCTGATCGCATCTTTAATGACTACGCCTTGAAGTTTGGACTGCCAGCACGGATACACCATGACCAAGGTGGCGAATTTGAGAACCAGCTCTTTGCCCAGCTGAAAAAGAACTGTGGCATATTGGGATCCCGAACTACACCATACCACCCACAAGGGAATGGACAAGTTGAACGGTTCAAACCGGACGTTACTACAAATGTTGAGGACACTTACTGATAGGCAGAAGACAAGTTGGAAAGAGTCCTTGAACAAGCTTATCTACGCCTATAACTGCACACGAAGTGAGGTAACTGGGTTTTCTCCTTTCTACCTTCTCTTTGGAAGGTCCCCAAGGTTACCTATTGATCTGCTATTTGGTCTCACCTCTGAGACAGGGAAAACAGACCACCGAACCTACATGGAGAAATGGACACGAGAAATGCAAGAGGCATATGACATAGCACGGGAGAATGCAAAGAAGTCAGCAGACAGGAGTAAAAAACATTATGATGGGAAAGTGAGAAGCTCTGTGTTATACCCTGGCGATCGTGTTCTTGTCCGAAATCTGACCCCTAGAGGAGGAACGGGGAAGCTTCGTAATCACTGGGAACAGGACATCAATGTTGTCATCCGTCAAGTTGCAGAAGGCGTCCCCGTGTATGAGGTGAAACCAGAGCAAGGGAGGGGAAGGTCAAGAATCATGCACCGCAACCTGCTGCTGCCATGTGATTACTTACCCCTGGAAAGGCCACCAGAAGTATCACCGAAGCAAAAGAAAAGAAGAGTGAGGGAAAAAGACGCAGAACAGGTGAACCAGGAAGTAGAAGATGACGAGGAGGAATGGGGGTACTATTATGGGCCCGTACCACAGACTCAAGTGCCCAGTACAGAGAGGGTCACAGAGCATGGTGATGACCAGGAGAAACCAGAGGCCGGTGGTAATGGACCACTGGGTGAAGAAAGGCTCATGTCGTACACAGAGGAGCCTGAGACACAGGATGAAAACAGGCCAAAGGAAGAAGACCATCAAGAGGAAGATGGACAAGTAGGTGGAGAGGTAATGGATGACACTCTAGCATCTCCACGCCCATGCTTGCCTGAAAGCAACAGAGGAGGGACCTATAGTTTTCCAAGGAGGGAGAGACGAGCCCCTAAGGTTTTCACCTATGATCAGCTGGGTACTCCAACATGCTACAGTACAGTGTGTACAAACGAAATGCCCTACCAGTATCAACCCATACAACACAGAGACATTCAACCAATAACCATGTGGCCTAATTCATTCCAAATTTGTCAGCCACTATTTATGCAAGGATACTGAACAAAGAACGGACTTAAGACTCAGTACAAAAGAGGACACTAAGATTAAAAACAACTGGATTTTGGTGACATTTTGCTAAGTTTTAGTTCATAAGAGTTGTGATGTCGGGACGACATCTAATTTTGTGGGGGAGTGTGTGATAGATTGATTATTTGTTGAAGTTCATAATGGAGTAAAAAGTTGTGGTTAAAAGTTACCCAATATATTATTCAATTTATTTCAAATATGTAAATGTATAAACAAGGGTAAAAGAAGTCCCATTAAGAGACGTAATGTAACACAGGCTAAAATATGTTCAACCGGATAATAATCCTTAATGTGACTACAACCTGTGTAACATGCAATCTGTGATCTACTTGTCGAGCCTGGGGAATAATCCATGTGATTTAGTGATCGTGATTGATTAGTTATGCCTGCCGTTGCCGGAAGGGGGAGCTCTGGCCACGATGCCTCATTCGCAATGAAGCTGCTGAAAGAGAAGCATCGTGTCTGAGCGTCGTCATTGACTTATCCCCTTTTCAGGTAATAATTGTGCAATTCTGCTGTTGGACTTTACAAATATGTATGTTGAGTTGTACTGACCGTGTTTCCAAATGTACCAAGAGGATACTAGGAATACTTAGATGACCTGTGTTAACTGTGATGTTAGGATAAGCTATAAGCAGCAAGCTAAGCTAAGCGCTCTGTTGGTGGCTAGCATGAAGCATTATCGTGCCAGACTGTGTGTGGAACATACATTGTGTGCATTTTGCATTTGCTCTGGACAAAGAACATGTTTATTTTGTGTGAAGGGACAAATGCCTATTAGTATTTTTATATGAATATTTTGTTTATTTTCTGTACATTTCAGTTTAATGGTCTAAGTTTATTTATTGATTCATAAGCTGTTTTTGTAAATTTTTACATTCAATTTAATCTGTAACTTATAGAAAAGGAAAGAAAACAGTCTTGAGATATATTGTCTTACAACTAACAGAGACTGTACATCGTTGTTAAGATGTTTAATACTTTTGTATGTATGTTTATATTTCTGAATCATTCGCAATGAAGCTGCTGAAAGAGAAGCATCGTGTCTGAGCGTCGTCATTGACTTATCCCCTTTTCAGCCCCTTTTCAGGGTGTAACAATGGCAGCTACATTGTAGCCACAGCTGCCCTGGGGCGCACTGACAGAGGCGAGGCTGCCGGACACTGGCGCCACCGGGCCCTCTGACCAGCACCAGTTGTTGACGCGCCCGCGGTTCAAATGTAAGACTAACTTTAAGATTCCTTTATTTGTTATGAAAATCCCTAAAAACCATCCAAAACAACTGTGATCAAAACATTCCAGGCTTGAGCGGTCAGCAGACCCTGATCACCAACTCACTTAGAAAAAATCCCTTAGTAAGCGAACAGGTGATATAGCAATTACTACTACAACCAACACCATGTGACGTGTCTGTGAAGGTTCTCAGTCATCCAGGTCGTCGTACTCTAAGGAGCTTGGAAAGAACACCACGTGACCCAATGCTACGCATTTACACCCTATTCCGGGTCCTAATTATTACATTATTACTGCAATAATTAAACTGAAGACATACTGTAGGAACAATATGTGAGTGTTTCCTGTTTTTGATAAGCACGGTTGGTTTAAATGCACACATTGGTGCACGGCTGTGTGGCGTGACTCACGGGTGTATTAGATGATAAATGTGGTTGCACTCTCCTGTTCACCGCACCTGCAGTTTAATGAGCAAAAAGGTAGGGTGAGCATGAGGGGAAACTTTATGTTGACCACAGCTTGATGTATAGTTTAATGCACTAGTTGATGCCATAGTCTGATGTTGCAGTTTGGCATAGGAGGCTAATTAGTATAATATTTTTTGAGTTGCAGTCATGTTTGTTTGTGCATGTTTTACATTGGATCCTATGTACTCATTTGTGGGTTTGGACAGTACAATGTGGAATAAAAGGAACAAATAGCTCGGCCATTGGTTGGAGGAGCCGCAATATCTAGTAAACAAAAAATGTTTGTAAATTTTATTGGATTATTTGTATATCGATAATGTTTTATTGGTGGTCATGGTTTGCTGTTGCCGTTGTCCACGCAGCCTTTAGAGTAAGCCCGTAGCTTCGCACAACGGATTTCTTTTGGGAGTTATTTATTCCCCTTATGCTGCCCTCACGACACGTGACCCTGTGAGGTTAGACAGCTAGCGAACAAATAGAAGAGGTCTTCCACACAAGGCTTGACTTTCTTGTTTTTATGTAACTAGAATATGAGAAGAAATGAAAATGAATCGCTGGTTAACACACATCTTAATAACAACTTGCCGATTAGCCTAGCTTAACATGTACATTACATCAGCATACAGTTCGCTCCATGTAAACACATATAACGACTGTCTCTACACATGTCAATACTCACAAAGACGAACGTTTTCCGAGGTGCGAACGTGTAGAGCACTCTTAGCGTGAACATGAACTAGTCCCTATTTAATAACTGCCGGAGCACTTTTTCACGACATCATAAGCGAAAGGGTACATCAAAGATAGGTTAGTGAACAGGACGCTCCCTCGCTCCATTTCCGCACATAGGATACAAAGATCTCTTGTGGAAATGATGTCTCACTCTGAGCTTATTTATCACTCTGCTTATGTGGCTCAATCAGCACACACACCAACCGCTGACTTTTGACTCAAGGGCATAACACTCCCCGCTTGATATACACACATTATATCACAATAAACATCAATACAACATATTCAAACATCATCTAGCATTGAAGAATATTCATTCAGTCTCTGCAAGCAAAACAACAATCTCTGAAACTGGTCTGAGAAACATTTTAACAGTCCCATCTTTTACAGTCCGCACTTCCACTTTTCGGACCTTCTTGTCGCTGCTGGGGAATGTTTTTACTATTAGTCCCATGGGCCATTCGTTCCTGCTGGCTTGGGGGTCTTTTAGCAGGACCACATCTCCTATTTTGACATTAGGTCTAGTCTCTGTCCATTTTGCACGGCCTTGTAAGGTGGATAAATACTCTCCCTTCCACCTTTTCCAAAAAGTGTCAGCGAGGAGTTGAACATGTTTCCATTGTTTCCCAAACAGCTGCCCTGATGAGAAGTTCCCAAGTGGGGCGGACACAGCACTCATCTTCTGCGTTAGTAGCACTGCTGGAGTGAGTACTGCAGGACTGTCAGGGTCGGTGGATATGGGGACAAGAGGCCTTGCATTAATAATTGCCATCACCTCGGCCATGAAGGTGCACAACACTTCATGAGTAAGACGTGTTTGTTCAGTTCGTAACAACATTGCATCCAGAATGCGCCTGGCAACGCCTATAAGGCGCTCCCACGAGCCTCCCATATGAGACGCATGAGGGGGATTGAAAGTCCAAACACACCCTCTCTCTTGCAGGTACTTTCCTACTGCTTTGTTTCCTGAGTTTAGGTCTAATTCCTTACAAGCGCCCACAAAATTTGTGCCTCTGTCCGAGCGCAGAAACTTGGCTGGGCCCCGAATAGAGAAGAGCCTTCTTAATGCATTGATAAAACTGTCAGCAGACATAGTCTCTATCAGTTCGATATGCACAGCCCTAGTTGACATGCATGTGAATAACACAGCCCAACGTTTGTTCTGGGAACAACCACCTCTTGTACGACGCGTCACAATAGTCCATGGCCCAAATACATCTAGGCCTACAGTGGTAAAGGGTGGTTCAGGGGTGACTCGGTCTGCAGGCAAGTCTGCCATTTTCTGGATCTGCATTTTGCCTCGCAACTTGCGACATGTGACACACCGATGAATGACAGATGACACAAGCCGCTTCCCTCCAATTATCCAGTACCCAGCACCACGGATAGCTCCTTCAGTTATGTGTCTTCCTTGATGAGCCACTCGTTCATGATAGTGAGTTACAATTAGCATGGCGATGTGGCTGGTAGATGGGATAATCAGAGGGTGCTTTTCATTCTCTGTGAGATCGGCAGCAGAAAGACGTCCACCGACTCGTAAGAGACTGTCTTTGTCCACTACAGGATTGAGCTTTTTGAGTGCATCAAATATGCCACTGACCTTCCTTCCTTCTTTAATGTTTTCAAGCGTCCCTTTGTAAGCTTCTTGTTGGACAGCTCGAATAATGACTGCTTGGGCTCGGGTGAGTTCTTGGACGCTCAGTGTCTCACTGAAACCTTTCCATCCCCTTTGTCCACTTGTCTTTTGTGCAAAGGATGTAACTACATGAATGAGTCTGGCTATGACTCTGCAAAGAGTGATCCAGTTTGAGTACTTTTTGAAACGGTCAGAACCCAACTGTGGCTCTGCTACAGTAGTTTTCATTACTTTTATTACCGGACGTATCGCTCTGTCTTTTTCAGGTTCGATGAGCGTGAAAGGACCAGTGTGTGGTTCTGTGTGTGGGTCAGAGTACAGAAAGGGTGGACCTGAGAACCAGGTGCTGTTCTGCAGGTCTGCTGCTGGAATGAACCAAGTGGCTTGGTCAGCATGATTGTTATCCAACGTTTTCTGCATGGATTGGATGTAGTGATCATTCATTTCTGGTCTCTTTTCCAAAGTCTTTCGGAGAGAGCAGAGGCGTTTTAGGGCTTGTTCTCCGTTGTCTGGGAGCCTTCTTCTCGGTGAGTGAAAGGGTAAAGGTGCAACCCAGCTGTTCTCTTGGTTTTGATGAACTTCATTGTACATTATTGTCAGGAATGCTTTGTCGTCGATAGACATGGCTTGTTTGTTATCACCCTCAGATCTAACAAACACAGAGTGTCCCAAATCGTCTGTGATGCAGGTTGCATTCATAGTGACCCCATAATTCTCTTTAACGTGAATTGTGTTTGGGCAAGGCTCAAAATAGGATGCACGTCCATTATCTAAGGTGTGTGTTTTATAGACATTGACCTCTGACTGACGTGTGGCTTTTCCTAGACACACCTCCCCCACAATAACCCAACCCAGGTCTAGCCTTTGGGCGTATGGTGCATCATTGGGTCCGTTGATTTGCTCACGTACCTTATGGACCCTGATGACGTCCCTTCCAAGGAGTAAAAGGATTGGGGCGTGGTGGTCGACAGGTGGGATGTTATCTGTCACTGGAAGGAGATGTGGGTGATGCTGGGCAATCTCTGGAGAGGGTATTTCAGATCTATTGTCTGGAACAGAGTCACATTCAATTAAAGGGGGTAGTTGGATGTTGACTTCTCCATCCAAGGACTCGAGGAAGAAGTTTACAGCTCTCCTACCTGAGGTTTGTTCTCTGCCAGAGCAAGTCTTTAAGGTGTATGGAGTGGGTTTGGCATTGATTTTGAAAAGGCTGAAAAACTCTGACTTAACCAGTGACCTGTTGGACTGGTCATCTATTACTGCATACATTTTTATAGCTCTCTCTTTTTGGCCTGCGGGATACACTTTGACCAAACTGATCTTAGAACATGAACGTGGGCTATCACCTTGGCCACATACCTCTGTGCACTTTGACTCGACTGAAGGTGAACTCTCGATTTGCTCTTCATTGTCGTTGTTTCCTGGTGTAGTACTCTTAGGGGCAGGAGTAGGACCAGGATGCATTGCAGATAAGTGTTTAAGGCTGTCACACTCAATACACTTAACCACTGCTTT
Organism: Simochromis diagramma; assembly: GCF_900408965.1. NCBI lineage: Eukaryota > Metazoa > Chordata > Actinopteri > Cichliformes > Cichlidae > Simochromis > Simochromis diagramma. The sequence goes on from NW_024387316.1 coordinate 89,930, forward strand.
ACAGTTTTTTGCAATGTGTTGGACAGACCCACAGCATCTGTAACATATGTGGTGCTCTTTGAGATAGGCTTGTCTTTCTTCAATAGTTTTGTCTCTAAAGAGCTTACACTTTTTGAGTGGATGTGGTTTTTTGTGGATTGGGCACTGGCGATCCGGTTCCTCCATTTTCTTTGGACTGAGATTATTCTGGTCCGGCTCTGCCGTAATGTCCATTTTGTGAGCTGACACAGTAGGTTTGCAACTATATGATCTCGGTTTTTCTGTGAGAGAAGGGACATGGGTGTTGGCCTTGGACATAGCAAAGCTTGGGTCATTCCTCATTTTCGCTTGCCGCTGGACAAATTGTGTGAAAACTGAGAAAGGAGGAAATGACACACTATGAGTCTCCTTGTACTGTGTTCCTACAGTTGTCCACTTTTCCTGTAGGTTGAAAGGAAGTTTTTCCACTATTTGCCTGACTCCTCTAGCTGTGTCCAGGTAAGCAAGTCCTGGGAGCGCGCCATCTTGTTTAGCACACTGTAGCTCTAATAAGATGTCACTAAGTTCCTGCAGCTTAACATTGTCTTTATTTGTTAGTTTAGGAAAGTCCTCTACTTTTTGTAAGAGTGCGTCCTCAATAGCCTCAGGTGAGCCGTAGCACTCTTCAAGGCGTTGCCAGACCATCTTCGCACCTGCAGTAGGATTGAGGGTGTGTACAGCGCGAATGCGCTTAGCCTGTTCGGATGATGTTGGACCCAACCATTTTGTTAGCAAGTCTAATTCCTCTCTTGGAGACAAATTTAGGTCTTTGGTTGCGCTGATGAATGAGGTTTTCCATGCCCAATAGTTTTCAGGTTTGTCATCAAATTGCAAAAGACCTGTGCTGACTAGTTCTTTGCGAATTAGGTATTTTGCAAACTGTTGCATTTCACTTGATTCAGGTACACAGTTGTTAAGGTCGGGGGTGTGCTTTGTGGAGTTGGACCAGTACGTGTCGACTACACCAGTGTTCACTGTTTGCTCCTGTTTCCTTTCTCTATTTACAGGTGGTGTTTTCGTCTGAGTGTTGGTTATAAAAGGATTAGTTATTTGTGTACTGTCTTGTACATCTACTTCGTTGCAATTTCCTTTAGGAGGCTGTGCTGAGTCGTGCTGAGTGTCTGGGTAGAGTAACTCACATTGTTGTCGAACATATTCGTTAGTGCGGTGCACTGTACTGATGGGCTCAGCTTCCTCACAAAGTTCTCCGTAGAGCTCCCCGCTCTGAATCTCTGCTTCTTCATAGGCTGAGGCCTCTGCTTCAGCTGCGGCTATTGCTTTTTGGCACTGGAGGACATGTAGATGAGCATCCAGTTCAGCTCTCTGTTTCATTGCATTAGCTTCCTTTTCAGCGAAGGCCAGTTGAGCTCGTGCTGCTTGAGCTTTGGCGTAGGCCCTTGCAGCTGCTGAAGCTGTTGATGAGGATGTCCGTTGAGAACGCCTTGTCGATGTTCCGGATTGCTGCGACTTGGTGTCGAATGGTTGAGACCGTTGCTGCGTTGTAGCTGGTTGAGTGGCAACGTCTGGTTGCTGTTCACCACCGGCTGCTTCGTCTAGCTCTTCAGCAGCGTAGTCTTTTAGGTAATTTCTTCCTGAGCGTAGACTCATGTTGCTTAAAGTAGCTCTGTATGTTTGAACCTGCTGAGTAGGCGTCTTTTCCTTCGTCTTTTTACTATGCTGCCCTCACGACACGTGACCCTGTGAGGTTAGACAGCTAGCGAACAAATAGAAGAAGTCTTCCACACAAGGCTTGACTTTCTTGTTTTTATTGTAACTAGAATATGAGAAGAAATGAAAATGAATCGCTGGTTAACACACATCTTAATAACAACTTGCCGATTAGCCTAGCTTAACATGTACATTACATCAGCATACAGTTCGCTCCATGTAAACACATATAACGACTGTCTCTACACATGTCAATACTCACAAAGACGAACGTTTTCCGAGGTGCGAACGTGTAGAGCACTCTTAGCGTGAACATGAACTAGTCCCTATTTAATAACTGCCGGAGCACTTTTTCACGACATCATAAGCGAAAGGGTACATCAAAGATAGGTTAGTGAACAGGACGCTCCCTCGCTCCATTTCCGCACATAGGATACAAAGATCTCTTGTGGAAATGATGTCTCACTCTGAGCTTATTTATCACTCTGCTTATGTGGCTCAATCAGCCTATGCACTAACTACTGACTTTTGACCAAAAGGCACAACACTAACACTCAGGGAGCATCAAGTGAGGTGTGTTCTAAGGTCAGTGAATCCCAGGAAGGCGGCAGGTCCTGATGGAATACATGGAAAGGTTCTCAGAGCATGTGCTGACGAACTGACCGGAGTCTTCACTAAAATCTTCAACCTTTCCTTGTCATCAAACACCGTCCCGCCCTGCCTCAAAACCTCCACCATCATCCCCATCGCCAAGAAGACAGCTGTGGCCAGCCCAAATGACTACAGGCCTGTTGCACTTACGCCTGTAGTGATGAAGTGCTTTGAGAGACTGGTCTGTCAGCACATCAGGGCCGGTCTGCCTCCCACTCTGGACCCCCACCAATTTGCCTACAGGACAAATCGATCCACCGAGGACGCTATCACCATAGCGCTCCACACTGCGCTGAGTCACCTGGAGCACCGAGGAAGCTATGTGAGAATGCTCTTCCTGGACTTTAGCTCAGCATTCAATCATATCATCCCGGAGATCCTGGTCCAGAAACTGTCTCACCTGGGACTCTCCACCCCCATCTGCCTCTGGATCACGGACTTCCTGACAAATAGACCACAGTCTGTCAGACTCGGCCCCCACCTGTCCAGCACCATCACACTCAGCACCGGGTCTCCACAAGGATGTGTTTTGAGTCCCCTCCTCTTTACGCTCTACACATCCGACTGCTCCCCTACCCATCTCTCAAACACCATCATAAAGTTCGCGGATGACACCACAGTGGTTGGACTCATCTCAAGGGGGGATGAGTCGGACTACAGAGATGAGGTCAACAGACTGACTGAGTGGTGTTCAGTTAACAACCTCCAACTGAACACCACGAAAACTAAAGAACTTATCTTGGACTTCAGGAAGGGCAGAGCAGACCCGGCCCCACTCTACATCCACGGGAACTGTGTGGAGAGGGTACACTCCATGAGGTTTCTGGGCGTGCACATCTCTGATGACCTCTCCTGGACTGCAAATACCACGGCGGTGGTTAAAAAGGCCCAGCAGCGATACCGGTATCGGTATCGGTGCATCCCTAATTTTATCCATCACTTTTTAATTGTTTTTAATTGGTTGCCATTATGAGATCTTTTGTTTCTGATGCGTTTCTAGCCAGAACTTCTGCATAACACCATGAAGTCCCATATCCTTTTTACTCAGTCCTGCTGACTGTGAGATTTTTTTTTCCTACGTGGACACAAGAATTTTCTGACTGACATTGCAATGTTTCTCTTTCCCCATCATCCATTTTGAGATTTTTCTCTTAGTCTTCATTTATCTCCTTTAACTCATGCCTTAAAGTATTTTAATACATCTTTCAATACAGCGAGTTCTTTTTGTAGCTTCAATTTTAAAATCAAAAGTAAATGGTAAAAATGGCCTGCATTTGTATAGCGCTTTACTCAGTCCCTAAGGACCCCAAAGCGCTTTACACTACATTCAGTCATTCACCCATTCACACACACACATTCACACACACACATTCACACACTACACAAAGTAAAATTTGATAGAACTCCAGCTTTAGCTACTAAAGAAAATTCAACTCAGGTAAATGATGACTAGATGACCTTGGTAAGAATAACTATTTTCTCCAATTCAGTGTCTTAATATAATTATTATGCTCCACAAATTCATCTTCCTCAGTCCACAGGCTTAATGTAGAAGCTCTGCTCTTTATTTACTCGCTACTATCTCATCAACTTTTCTGAAAATTACTTTTTCATCTTAGTACATCTTTGTAGCTCCCACCAGAAATGCCAGCAGAGGAGGCGAGGAAGCAGCGCTGCTACTGTTGTATTCTTTGGTCTCAGGTGTAACAACGATTTAAACAGTAAATTTACAGCATGTGACAAATACACTTTTTTTCTTTTAATCTCACAGAAAAATGGTGAAGGGCAGAATATCATAACAAAAAAAAAAATAGAACAATAAAAAGAAGACTATATCCATATATACACTGAAACTTAAAGATGAAGAATTGAGTGGGAAGTAACCGCAAGAGTGTGAAGCAGCTCTAACAACACCTGTGGTGTACAAGAACAACTTAATTGCTTGACAGATGTGTTTCAGCTTGTGGCTTTCATCCGGATTATCATCATCATCATCAGTAACAGGATTAGGAATCAGTACTATGTCAGCGGGACAGCTCTTGCTGCAAGATTCAAGGTCAGCTGTTTGGTGTTTGGCTCTAGACAAAGGAAAGAAGTGAAGGAAACCTGGTGGATAGTCAGCGCGATGAAGACAGTACTGGGAGACTAGGGGCCCAGCAAAGAGAGGTGGCAAAGGAAGAGGTGGGAAGTGAGTTATGTGCGACAATCGTCCGTCTTAAAGTTCCTCCATCTAACCACCGCCTTCTGATTAAGCAGCCCGTTGTAAGATGTAGTCCACCAGTGCACCTTCCCCCACTCTTATGCCGCCCCATGTCTGAAGTACACCCTCTTCTTGCAGAGGAGCACTTTTCTAGCGTGTAGTGTAGTGTAGCTTACACTTTTTGGCCCTGTCAAAAAAAAACAAAAACAAAACAAAAAACATTTATTTTGGGGTTTATTACACGGCTTTTTGCGGACTTGGGAAATGTATTGTAGTGGACTATATCATTATTATTTTTAGTATTATTCATCTGTTATTTATTCAAAAGTCTGCATTCATTCTTTCATTACGCCGCAGCGATACCACTGAAGTTTAAGTCTCCAATGAAAGACAATAAACTAATTTGATCTTATCTTTGGCACTAACTTGCAGCGTTAAAATGTATTTACACTTTATATAAAATCCATTTGCTGTCTGCCTTTTCATCAGGAGGTCGTGAGGATCTGTTGGAACTATTTGCCACGTTTGCTTATATAAACCGGGTTTAACATATAAATGGACCTCGTGGCTTGAGACACTCAGTGTGCTGCTCACCGCGGCACACATCGCTGTCTCTGTTGCGCGCAGTCAGTCGGACTGGAGTACGTGGCTGCAGACCGCCGGTAACTTCCTATGAACTGTAGACGGACTTCTAAATTGTGACTATTTTTCTGAAGGAACATTACTGAAGGTTCTTTATTAAAACTATGTAAACAGTTAGATGTCGGAGCGCCGCGCACTACGCTGAGGACCTCTGTCGCTTCTCCTCTACTATTGACTCTTTTTCCAGCAGTGGAGCCGGACACCACAGAGGTAGGTTTTCATTTTCACATATTTTACTTTTACCTCAGTGCCAAGAAAAGCAAGGGGGTTGGGGGATAACATCCCCTGTATCCAGTGGCGGTCCTAGCCTGTTTGGCGCCCTGGGCGCGCGCGCGCGCACACACACACACACACACACACACACACACACACACACACACACACACACACACACACAAAACATATTAAGGATTATACATTAACATAAAACTGTTGTCGGAACCATACTGAATTTCACCAGAGAAACACACACATATGAAGAGAGAGAGAGTGTGCATAGTATGCAAACAGCCACCAAACAGCCATCATAATTCATCATACAATGAGAACAGAACAAATCAACAATTGACAATGACTAATTAATATTAAAATCTGTAACATAATGTATTGTTTGGAGTTTAGTCTGTTACTGTTACTATTTTTACCATTTCTTCTTGGAGCAACTGCAACCCACATCATTTCCTTAGGGATTAATAAAGTATTCTGATTCTGATTGTTTCAGGATGACTTGCCATGATCCAATGACACATCTGGTTACCTGTATCTTTTGCTCGTTTCTCCTCCTCTTCTTTTTTCTTTTTTCTAAACTGAAGACATGATGGCTTTGAACTTTTCTTGTCCATCTTCCATTGGTTTTAATTTTACACTACAGTATGAACACCCATCCCCCAACTCAGGGATCACCACAACATAACCTAATAAACATACACCTTAGTTCACTTTGTCTAGGGTTTATTTCGAGGATTTCGCACAACCCAGGATTCAAATCATGAATAGATAATGGGCTTGGATTTACAACATTATGAATGAAATGTGGTCTACTTGGAAGCAGCCGGTCTCCCTCCCCTTTAGAGGGGTTGTGTGTGAGACTTTAAATCATCAAACTGTAAATCATGAATTTTAAATTGTTATTGATCCCTTTACCACTAGTCCTGAAGTGTATATTTATTTTTTTACTCTTCTTATATATATTGTTTGTTTACTTGCACTGCTGTAACTGGAGCCTCGTCGTCTCGTCTCTCTATATACTGGACTGTATGTAGCGGAGATGACAATAAAGTTTACTTTGACTTCAGCAGCAAGCAGGCGCACCGAGGGCTCTCGCGCTCACTTTTCGCGTATAGAATTTCGAAAAAACATCGGCGCAAATTATAAGTCTGTATCATAATGTCTGGTGTTTTCGTGTTTGTTAGTTTGTTTTTATTTTGTTTTATTTTGCGAGTTGGTTATTAGATGCTGCTCCAGCCAGCCAGAGAATCCCCCCGCCGCCCCGCCCTCTCCCTCCCTGTGCCGCAAGCAGCAGGCGCACCTCGCAAACGGAGGGCGCCCTTACTCCCAGCAAATGGGCGATAGAAAACCGATCGGTGACAATGCCACCCCCAATATGCGCTGGCATGACATCGGGGGCAGCATGAGTACGAGCAATTTTTTTATTTTTATTTTTGCCCCATGCGTTGATGCCGCCCCGGGCAACCGCCCGTGTCGCCCGTATCAAAAACTGCTACTGCCTGTATCTGTTTCTTTCGATGCGCTTAAGAAAAACGATAAAAAATAAAAAAAAAACCAGTTTGTTAAACTTATTCAAACGTGAGCTTTTCAGAAGCCTTCAAACACTGCATCAAATGATTTAATACAAACTCTTTACCTTTCATCTATCTCGTTATTAAAGTTGGTGGCGCGATTTAAAAGGACCTGGTTGGTGCTTTTTGTTATGTATATATATATATATGTATATATATATATATATATATATATATATATATATATATATATGTCGAGCTGCAGCAGGCTTGTTGTGCATGCTCTTCGATGATGAATTTAGGACAGTCGGAGAGAAATTTTCTGCTTTTGGTGTGTGTTCAGTACAGGAGATTTAAGAGGAAAAAACATGGAATGCGAAGTTACATGGTGGCTTTAAGTCAGTTATCTTAAGTAATACACTATGAGCCTTTGTATGCAAAGAATGACAGTCTTGTTGATCTGATCGGTGGAGGTTCTCGGATTCACTGCCTCACCTTTTAAAAATAATAAGCACAGACGTACCAAGGATCTGAAGGTGTTCGATTGTTACACCAGCACCTCCAGTTTGCTGGTTTGGAGTGCAGGTAGGACTCATGTATAAATGAATAAATAAATAAAAAGAAAAAAGATAGCCTGGTGGGGCGCTGACATTTGCAAGGAGTGAAATATGGAAGCACGGATTGCCAAATACAACAAACTTTACTAAGATTCCATACAGCACTCAGTCTGGGTAAAGATGTCAGGTGACCAGTTTTAGTTAAGTACCAGGATTTTTCTTCATACTAAAAATCGAATGTCAGACCTAATGTAGCCAAACCACCTCAAGTTTTGCTGCTTCAGACTGAACAAGTTAGTGGCAGTCTTTCATCTCCTTCAATCAGTGCGTTCTGTGTCACTGTACCCCATGGCTAGCTTCTGCTGTACATCTCTCCATGCAGTACTTCTGGTGTGCTGTTTTGTCAGGCTCTGTGTGCAGGCGGATGGAGAGGAGGATCCAAATGCGAGACTCGGACACTGAATACAACTCAAAACCTCAGCTTTATTGCTGGCATGAAGACCAAACATGAAGTGACCACTGAGAACAGAAACACACAGGCATAATGTGATGGTACAACACGACACTGAGCACAGGAAAACACAGGGCTAATATACACAGGGTGGTAATCAGGGAATGGGCAACAGGAGGAAGACCACAGCTGGGAGAAATTGGACTAACGAGACAGGGGAGCAGTAGAACTGAAACACACTCCATGAGACACAGACCTTCACAATAAAACAGGAAACAAGAAACCACTAAGCAAAGACGCAGACAGAATTAACACATGCAACTCAAAAATACATGAAACAACAAATCCTTAAACACGGATAAACAGAAACATGGAGCTCTAATAATAATAATCATCATAGCATCAAGAGAAACAAAACAGTCATTCAAAAATAAACCAAACATAAGAACTCAAAATGCTTGGGTCGAACCTGACCCAGAACCGTGGACATGTTTTTTTGTCCTTTTTCCACAAATCTATAGTTGAGTTGCCAATTCAGATGTACTTAAAACTGTCCAGCATACTACATTCACAGTATATTATGTACTCAAGAAACGCAAGTGCATGCATGCTTTCAAGAACCTGGCATGTTGGAATAATTGGATGATGACTCGGACTGAGCAGCATTTCTTCACAAGTGAAGGGCAAAACTTCTAAAACAGGCAATTACCCGCTTCCATCGTGTCTGTTAGCACACGTTCTTTAGTAATTTCTTATTCTACATCTAGATTTCTGTGTGAGCTTTGTGCTTTTTTCAAAAAGAGAAAAGTGAAATATAAACTGACTTTGGCAGAATTGTAACAGTAAGTGTCCTTTATCAAGAGTTTAAGATGTATTTCTGTAGCAGTCCGTGGGCTGCAATAGATGGTGTTTTTCACTGAACATCAACATTGTTGTCTGGATGACCTGCTCCTCTTCAGCAGAAGTAAGACCAGCAGCTGCATTAAATGGATCTTGGGGAGAATTTTTGAAAGGATGCTCTCAAGGGAACGATTTGTTCTCTAAGGCATGCAATCACTGATCGCTCTGAAATCACTGGTATTAGTATATTCACTAAAATGCTCACAGGAATCAGCATTCCCTTCATCAAGGCGACTTGATGAAGGGAATGCTGAGTACATAAATAGTCAAGTTTTTTGAGTGAATGCACTGATCTTGTTTGATCCAGTTGAACGAAAGAGGCTTTGTCACATGTCATGGTTTTTTTGGGCTTCTTTTCTTCTTCATTTTTGCAGATGATTAATTTATTCCTTATTTCTTGTTTGTCTCCGAAGCGTTGCCCATTTTTTCTTTTCATCGCTGTCAAATATCTCTTTATTGTGTCTGCTTTTCATTCATGGTGTGAATGTCTTTGTTTTGATAAGTAAATTATTCAGAAGTTAAATATTAGTGTCACTACACACTAACTTTACACTACATTCAGTCATTCACACACACATTCACACTGGTGATGGTAAGCTACATTGTAGCTACAGCTGCCCTGGGGCGCACTGACAGAGGTGAGGCTACTGGACACTGGTGTGCACCGGACCCTCTGACACCACCAGTAGGCAAACATAGGGTTAGTATCTTGCCCAAGGATATTTGGCATGTAGCCTGGAGCAGCCTGGGATTGAACCACCAACCTTCTGGTTAGTGGCTGACCTGAGCTACAACAACCCCAATAAGTAGCTACAATCCGGTTGTTCAGTGATGACGCGACGAATGCTACTTCCGGGCCTAAAGTAGTCTGCGTTTAAAATGGCTTTTGTGTTGTTAACATATTTAATGTTATGTATTTTCTTCTATTTGATCTCAAAAAGCTCCTAAAACAGTCAGTGATCACTGTTGACCTCCCTCGGCTTTTATTACCGCTAATCATTTATTTAAGCTCAGTTTTTAAAACCTTAGGATGTAACTACAGCCCAGCCCATGCAGCAGTATATGAATGACTAACCTCGTATTGTGGATGGATTATCTCAGTTGTTCTCCTGGCTGAAGTTTGGTCCTTTTACAGCATCCTGCCATGCGATTACATTTGTTCCTGACCACCGAGAACACTCACGTTAACTTTTATCGAGTGGGAAAAAAGTTAGCTTGTTTATATTATGCTAACATAGCTGTGTCGCTAGCGGTTATGTAGCACATCATTATATACCAGCTAGCCCAACTATATTGTATTTAGATAGAAGCTAGCGAGCTAACTCCCTGCTAACTTCTAACTCCGTTAAATATCATAAATTCCGTTTTCATGGATGCCTGGATGTTAAACTCAATTGTTACACCTGGTAGAGCAGAACGCTCATTTTATTAAAGATGAAAGACTTTAGACAGTTTTTCAACTCTCAGTGATGCCATAGTGATCGTTTGTATATGGACCTGCAGCAGAGTTTAGGTCCAGACCCAGCTAGTGACGTAGACTGAACAACCGGATAAGGAGGAATCAATTCTGGTCTTTTAACTGTTTTTCTGTCAGTTTTTCCAGTTCTTACTGACATTAACATTTTTTTTCTGGAACATTTTCAGTTAACATTTTTGTGTAATTTTACTCATTTAACACTTAAAGTCTAAGTTCCAGGAGCTGTCATGATGGCTTTCTTTGTTTTGCTACTGTAGTAGAAAAACAGACGAACTGTCAAAATTGCACTTGTTTGCTAAAAAGAAAAGAAGTCGGGTAAAGGTTACCTTTGCAGGAAAGAACATGCAGGCTCCTAAAGCTGCTGTCTTACTGGGGAAGCTGGAAGCTGGTGACTCAAAAAATTGAGGAAAAGGAAAACCAGTGGCACCATGTTATTTTACACTATTTAGCTGTTTATCTCTACTTCCCTCTGGTCAACTTAAAGTGGAATGATGGCTTCTTAAAAATGGTCGCTGCAGGCGTGGAGGGGAATGAACTGCACGCATCATGTTTGCCTAGAAGCCTGTCAGCTTCCAGTCGGCCCAGAGAGGAACTACTGATGTACATTTTAGGAGAACCGGCAGCACAATACTAATAGCCCAGACAACTAATTAGTAACGAATTACCAAGATACTCGTTGCCATGTTTTGTTAGTTACTGATGAGGTCATCAATAACAGCACAGTAATTATGGCAGCAGATTGGGGGGGAAAACCCAAATCAAGAATGATTTCTTGACTTTAGTCGACACATCAGACCTTTAAATAAAAACATCCCATCTCCTGAAGACAGCTGCTGCACAACAAATGTTTAAACTGTAACATCACTGTGTGTCTCTGAGCGCTGCTGACTGATCCTTCCTGTTTCCACTAATTAAAAGTTATGAATAATTAATGAAGCTTGTGCCAATGGCAGAAATGCTTGTGTTACCTGAAGTTATGAAAAAAAGAACCGTGTTGTGAGTTCTTCCTCCTTCTTTAGAGTTACACTGATTTGACATGTTGGGAGATTATCGTCACAGCTGCTGTGGGTCCTGTTGCATGCAATGGTATGAGTGCAGGATAGACCTAAAGGCCTTCTCTCTTCTTTGGATCTTTTAAGGCCAGAAGAAATCCAGCCAGTGAGACATTAACACAGAGAAAAACATCCTCCGTTGCGTAGCCCATGCAGTAGTCGTTACCAGGATCAAGTGCCAGGTGAGTAAATCTTTTAAAGCTCAGGCAGCGCAGCCCGTTGTCCCAGCAAAGCTCTCCATCTGTTCTTGCCACGCTCCCCAGTCAAATCCATTGACTCCATTAGCTTAACTATTTGAGCTGCTACAAGAAGCTAACTCGTGCATTGGATTTTCACTTTGCCTGTAG
>NW_024387316.1:101656-115227 GCF_900408965.1 Simochromis diagramma
AGTGACAAAGAGGAGCACGGGAGGAGTGTGTGTGACCAGTAGTCAAAAGTCAAGTAGTTTAGTGCATAGCTGATTGAGCCACATAAGCAGAGTGATAAATAAGCTCAGAGTGAGACATCATTTCCACAAGAGATCTTTGTATCCTATGTGCGGAAATGGAGCGAGGGAGCGTCCTGTTCACTAACCTATCTTTGATGTACCCTTTCGCTTATGATGTCGTGAAAAAGTGCTCCGGCAGTTATTAAATAGGGACTAGTTCATGTTCACGCTAAGAGTGCTCTACACGTTCGCACCTCGGAAAACGTTCGTCTTTGTGAGTATTGACATGTGTAGAGACAGTCGTTATATGTGTTTACATGGAGCGAACTGTATGCTGATGTAATGTACATGTTAAGCTAGGCTAATCGGCAAGTTGTTATTAAGATGTGTGTTAACCAGCGATTCATTTTCATTTCTTCTCATATTCTAGTTACAATAAAAACAAGAAAGTCAAGCCTTGTGTGGAAGACTTCTTCTATTTGTTCGCTAGCTGTCTAACCTCACAGGGTCACGTGTCGTGAGGGCAGCATAGTTAGTGTGCCAGTGCTGGGGGCGGGTGGAAGTGGTGTGACAGCCAGGGGCGGAGCGTGGGGGTGGCTTACTGGGCTTAAGCCCGGGTTGTTTTGTCAGAAGCCCGGGGTATTTTGGAGTGTAATTTTTTCATAGTTAGATGCCTGGCTGACAACTGTATAAAACAAAAAGTACACACAATATATTCGAAGCACATAGTGCACACTGTGGGAATTTACGACTGTGCGTGAATCCCCCCCTGATATTGGTATGATCCAAGCTCAGGCACTAAGTGACTGAGCGAGGGGGCGGGGCAGCTGCTGCCTGTGAGTGCGCTGTTGGAGAGACGGAGCCAGCCATACTAAGGAGAGCTTAAGTTCGACCAGGTACCAAAGCAAATCATTCGTACCGTACAAATAATGTAAATATGACGGTGCATCACGAAAGATTGATATCAAACTGATCACTTGACCAATATTACGTTACTTGCTCTTCAAGTGAATCAACAAATGGCGAAATGAAAGCCGAACAAATGCTATTTTTTTAGAGTCTTAGCTTACGTGTGTTTATTTCATATTTTCAGTTCTTACCCTCCCCGACTAAATCGGTTTCAGTTATGTACTGAAATATAAGAATGGACATTAGAGGCTTCTTTCAAAGAAAAAACTCAGGTAAATGTTATTTTATATATTATGCTTTGTATGTTGTTCAGTATATTTCTATGCAAAACAAGAGGAATTTCAGTACACAGCAGGATATTCACATTTGTAACCAGATATTTACATACACTTTAGGGAGAAAACATTTTTACTGTACAACATCAATTTAGAGTAAACTTTTGTTTTAGATAAATATTGAAATATATTTTGAATTAGTTAAATGTCAGAATAAAGAGAGACAGAGCTTCTATTTTTTATCACTTTCATCAAATTTAGGAGTACATACACTAAGTTTATTGTTAATTAATAAGAAACTCCAGACGATTCCATTCTGAGCTGAAGAAGCTTCTAATAGGTTAGTAGAGTCCATGTGAGTAAATTGGTGGCACACTTGTGGATGCATATAAGGCAAAACACAGAGCCTGTTTCTTTGACATGGGAAAATCAAGAGATGTCAACCAAAACACCAGGAAAAGAACTGTGGAGCTCCATAAGTGTGGCTCAATTTTGAATACAATTTGGTGCCATTTGCAATTAAGAAATACAGATAGTTTCTCTCTTTACTCTTAAAGTTAACAAATATGTTTTTTATATTTATCAATCTAAAAAAAATAAACATTTAGTCTGATTTGATGTTACAATTAAAAAAGTGTTTGTGTTTTTATCTGAAGAGTTTGTAAATATCTGTATATTTGATGATTGTCAGCACAAAGAGGGAGAGAGAGGAGCAGAGAGGGAGATGGAGAATGAGGACAGAACAGAGGTGGAACAAGAGCAGGTGAGACACATGTTAGTCAAATGGTCGTTTGCCAAAAGTATCACCGTATCACAGGTACTCATGTATCTCGTACCTAGTGTTTCTTTTTAGGTTTGTTATTTTTCAAATTCTACATTTATTAAGTTATGCAGGCTTGTTTGCACAACAAGGCTAAATAATTATATAAACTTTTCTCAATCTAAATATTGTACTTTGGTAAAATTAAAAAATAAGTGTAGTGCAAGTCTATGATGATTTTTAGTGCTACTATCATCTAGTTCTGATTCTGGTTCTGTCTTGGTTAAGTCCTAAGTAGTCCTGATTTTGAACTGTTGAAGTCCTGTTTTAATTCTGGATCAGTTCTGGGTCTGGTTGAATTGGGGTTTAGTCCTCGTGTCTTGATGCAGCCCCGACTTTGTTCTGCCTTGCTGCTTAATTAAAAAACTAGTTTAAGGTGTCCTGCACATGTGATATATATTTTTCCCTAAATGAAGTCATTCTTTTTTGAACAAAAACTCAAAACAGAGCCAATTAATCTTTCAGTCATTTCTACCCCCCCCCAAGGGAAAAAAAAAATCCCACATGCATACTACCCTTTTGGGCTAAGCCCCGGGTGTTTCAAATGTCTGGCTCCGCCTCTGGTGACAGCTGAGGGCCTGGTCGTCTCAAAGCGGGCGAAGAAACAAAAGCTGATGCTATAGCAGTGGGACGGAAAATAGTTGGGCATTTTAAACATTCCGCCTTAGCGTACTCCCGCCTCGAGGACATTCAGGGACAGCTCAACCAGCCAATAAAGAGACTGCAGCAGGACGTACAGACGCGCTGGAACAGCACGTATTACATGCTCCAGTCCCTCATTGAGCAAAAGCGAGTGCTGGGCGTGTCCGAGCACGAACTCCCTGACTATCTCACCGCTCACCAATGGGCTCTTATGGAGACGACTGTTGCCATCCTCGCCCCCTTTGAGGAACTAACTAAAAAAGTGAGCAGCTACGACGCACTAGCCTCTGATGTCATCCCAGCTGTGACTGTGCTAGTGAGACTTCTAAACAGAGAAACAGACGAACAAATTTAAAATTAAATTTTTTTATAATTATTTATTCTGTAATATGTTGCATACAACATGCTTTTCATTTTAAATAAATGTTCTTAATTCCAAACTAGTCCCTTGTTGTTGTTGTTTTTTTTTTGGTTAAATTATAGGACTGAAGCTGTTACCTGTAAATTTAAATCATGTTTTTATTAAGTACTCGGTATCGGCGAGTACTCAAATGCAAGTACTCGTACTCGTACTCGTTTCCAAAAAAGTGGTATCGGTGCATCCCTAGATAAAATTATAAAATACAGTATGGAAAAAAAGAGTATGACATAAGAAATATGTCATAAATATGTCCTTAAAAAAAGCAAAACAACATACAGAAATCCAAGAGCCACATTAGACCAAACCACAGGCAAGTGTTGACTGTCAAAAGGTTTTCACGGACAAAACCTGCCAAAGGATGTTGAAGTGCGACAAACATTTGCAAACTTGTTAAATGCCTGTCTGTAAGCATTGCCTCACCTGGGTGTGCTTTCTCAGATTTATTAAAAGCAATGCATTGTAAATATCTAAAAAATAAAATATTGCTAGTCAAAACTAAGTTGAAATCTCAGGTTAAGTGTCTCAAAAATGCAACATATTTCTGTATAAGTGGGAATTTACAGAGGTTTTTATTCCTACATTCTCTCTTTTGGCTGTAAGTTTTCGTTGTTTACTTTTTGAATCATTCGTCTCGTGGTCTTGGGCTCATGTTTTCCTTGTCCTCTGCTGCTTGTATTGTTCCTAGATTTGTGTAAGCTATAGCTGGTTTCTGCTGTTTATTCAAAGGAGCTTGCAGCTCGGAGCTGCTGTTTATTGTTCTTCCAGGGGTTTTGTATTCCACTGTTGTCCTGAGCGTCTGTTACTTTGTATTCTGGCTTTTGCCAGTGTGTAAAGTCTATTATGAGTCTTTGTATTTTTGTCTATTCAGACTTCCCCAGTATTCTTTTGCTTCTTGTCAAGCATTGCTCTTCGTGTCAGGTGTTATTGTCATCTTACTTCCTCTTTGATTTTTACAGTCATTTCTCTTTTGTGGTTTCTTTTTAATTTCCTTCCCCAATTCCTGTAATCAGATTTGGTTAGCTGTGAGATGTTCCCAGAGTGTCTCTGCTCTGCTCTCATCACTTTACTATTATTTGTAAATTCACTGGTATAGTTTGAGCTGTTTGCAAATAACCGCTCATATATTGCTTCTCACTTCCTTATAATAAATATTTTAAGTTAATCGGTTACAGTGACTATTCGGTCAGTGCTGCCCACACTTGTTGCTGAATTGGTGGAGGAGGTCGCACTCAGTCACCCAAACAACTCTGTGTGGTGGTCCACCCTGCCTCTGGCACAATGTTAATGGATTGTTGCACTCATGTCATTTTCTCCAGATCTGTGGTGCCTTTTTATAGAGTTGGGTGTGTTTGACACAGCAGTGCTAATCTGGGACTTTGTGGGTTATAAAAGCATTGTGACACCCCAAACGTGTGTCTCCCACACTTCGATGAATGCACCAGAAGAAGCTGGGGTTCAGGATGTGCAAAAGGATAATTTAGCATGCAGGGTGGAGCATCCAGGGATCAAACTACCAACTTTTCTAATTAGGTAAATTAAAATGAGGTTCTCTCCCACTTCACTGAGTCTGTAATTTGTTGATGCTTTACTGTAAACCTTTAAAGGACAATATGAACGCTTCAGCAGTTGAATTAAATGAATGTTAATTGTCAATTAAATGAGGAGTGTGTTGACATCAAGCAGATGATTTTTTCTACACTGCCATCAGAGAGCAGTAATATATAGCAGCATTGCCTAACAGGCCAAATATGAACTAAACTGGCCTATACGGCGTGCCTTCTTGAGCATAAGTGAAAGGCAAATTTGGGAATAGCTGCAGAGGCAGCTGTCATTTCCTTTGCATCATCGCCTCAGGCAAACTCCTTGTGTGTGGTTTAATTTCTTCCTAAAAAGTGAACTTGTGTACTGATGCTACAATGAAAAGTGAGACTAACAGCACTACTGTGGCCAGGGTTTTAAAGTCAGGAAAACACTTTTCCAGCAGCACTTTGAGGGAATCCTTGTTTGTGAATTTATTAAGGAATTTTTTTTTTTAATCTATTCATGTCATTGGGGGAAAAAAATTAAAAAAGGGTAGGAAACAGAGCCTCAGTCCATGGGGCTTGGCCAGGCAAGGCTCAAAAGGGGGACATGGGCCCACCCTCTGGTAGGCCATAGGGGTCGGGTGCAGTCTGTGCAGGGCGGTGGACAGGGGTGGAGACCCTGGCAGACCGATCCCCTGCTGCTGAAATTAGCTATTGGGACAGGGGTTTTTTTTGCTTTCAATTAGTAAAATGTCTCTGTCCACATGAAAATGCACAAAATGCAAGAACAAACAAAAGCAACTAACGCCACTCTAACACTCACTATAGAGAAATGATGGCCAATTAAAAGCCTACAAACAATAACACAGCACTAAATCTGATGCCAAACAAGGAAATACAGGGGGGCATACAGTATCTCACAAAAGTTAGTGCACCCCTCAAAGTTTTGTAAATACATTGTTATATCATTTGATGCAACAGCACTGAAGATATGACACTTTGGTACAATGTAAAGTGGGCAGTGTGCAGCCTGTATAATAGTGTAAATTTGCTGTCCCCTCTAAATAACTCAACACACACCCATTAATGCCTGAACTGCTCGCAACAAAAGTAGGTACACCCTTAAGACGGTCCCCCCCGACACACACACACACACACACACACACACACACACACACACACACACACACACACACACACACACACACACACACCTCCAATAAGCTTGTAGAATCACCTTTGGCACCAATAACATGAAGTAGCTGTGTTCTCTGTGACTTGGCTCTGGAAGAATTTTGTCCCACTCTACAATATTGCTTCAGTTCATTGTGGTTTGCTGAAGCTCTATATTAAGAAATATCAAGAAAATACATCTAAAAGTCCAAAATGTACATCCTCCTTCACATTTTCCAAAGCCATGCAGTGGGGCTGGATTGGAGTCTTTGCAGGGCCAATCCTGGCCCCCAGGTCTTTTGTTTGACACCCCTAAACAAATTCCTGTGGTAGCAGTAACGGTGTACTTCGTTTTTTGTGTCATGGCGGTGTGCAGGCAGGGAGGGAGGAAGGACCCAAAATGCAGGACTCGGAGGCAGATGTAAACTCAAAACACTCAGCTTTATTGCTGGGCAGAAAAGGAACATAAACTTAACTAAACTAAGAATACAGAAACAAACTAAGCAGACAGGCAGGCTAGCAGACGGAACACATAGTTAACGTGAGGGTACGACGCGACACCAAGTAGGGGAAGAAGCAGACACTAAATACAAGAGGTGAATGGAGCGAAGAGGAAACAGCTGGGAGACACGGCTGACGCTGATTACACTGACGAGACAGGGAGAGCACAAAGCTGAATGCACTGACATAAGACACAGACCTACAAAATAAAACAGGAAGCACACGACAGACAGAGACACCGACACAGACTCATAAGCAGGCATAGTGACATCATGGACAGACAGGGGAACATGGAAGGAGGGACCAGGACAGGCACAGAACAGAAACCTAACAAAATGGCGAATAATAATGGAATACCTAATCAGAATAACAAAAGCATAAAGAAACACAAAACACTGAGTCGACAGACTCAGGACCATGACATTTTGACACATTGTTTCTGCATTTTTCTTAGTTCTTGTTAAATTACATCATGTTGTTGCTGAGTTTGTGTTAAAAACCAGACGATTTTTATTGTGTCCCGATAAGTGTGTGTTAGTACTCAGTGTTGGGGAGTAAAGGAATACATGTACGTTACGTATTTAAAATACAAAATATGATTAATGGTATTCCGTTACAGTTACCGTTTAAAAAGGTGGTATTTATAATACAGTTACTTTGTTGAAATAAATGGATTACATTATATTTTCCTGTTTCATATTGTCGCGGGTCAGGACTGTTTGGGTTTTGTTTGACAGCTGTGTTCTGTTGTTCCAGGCGGCAGCGTTACGGTTGCCATGGTTACAGGGTGACTGCCATACCCGTCATGTGTCTGTGAGCGGAGGAGGGAGAAAAAGGAGAGTGGAAAAGTATGAGCTGTCATTGAGCAGAAACGGGAGTTGGAAGCATGTAAATATAATAATAACCACTGCAGCCAAAAAGAGAGCCTAACGAGCCCAGTTGTAAGTAAGCTATTAAGACTTGACTGTACACTGTGTTCGTGTTTTCCTCCAAAACAATACTCGTGTCCAAATTCATGGGGTGCATCCTCCTGAGGCTGCATTTGTAGACCGATTACGTCACAGCGACGCGCCGAAGGCTGTCCAAATTCGTAGACTCCTCCGAATGCAGCAGACAAATGCGTCCTCCTTTTCCCCGAATTTGAAGGAAGGGTCGGGTGTGTCCTTCGTGGCCTACCATATCCTAGAATTCATAGCGCGGCCCAGCCAATCTCCAGTTTCCAACAATGGCGGCCGCTACTAAGTTTTTAAAATTACTCATACTAATCTTTCTTTAGAAAGTAGCTGTGTAAACATCAAATATCTGCTCGGTTTATCAAGATATCGCATTTTTGCAAAAAGTGCTTCGATGTTTTCGGAGACGTCTGCTACCCACCAGCTCGATAGCTCGCCGGGAGCTCGAGGGTCACTGAAGCCGCCGAGAACGGCACAACTCCCGGCACATCATTTTCAGATCACCGCGGACTTTCGCACGGACTTTCACCGCGGACTTTTCTTCACGTAGACCGTGAAGGCGGGTCCTCAGGAGGATGCAACCCATGAATTTGGACACGACCAATAAGCTCCGTTGGAGCAGCCTTTAAACGCCTCTCTCTGTCTCTCGCTAGCAAAGTTGACCCAGACAACAAAGTAAAGCTATTTTTCGGCTACGAGCCCGACACAGAACCCGACGTATTAGCCAGAGGTCCCTTTACTATGGTTAGGAGCCATAATAGTAATAAATCACACAGCAATAGTACATTCATGTAGTTGTAAAAACCATGATAATATATTAAGTAATCCAAAGTATTCAGAATACGTTACTCTCATTGAGTAACGTAACGGAATACGTTACAAAATACATTTTGGGGCATGTATTCTGTAATCTGTAGTGGAATACATTTTAAAAGTAACCTTCCCAACACTGTTAGTACTTAAAAGAACTAACACACGATCATATACATACAAACTTTGCAGAAGAACCAAAAGCATTTTGAAACAATTTACAGTGTTGTTCTCTTGACTGATTAAAACTAGCAGCGTGTCTTGTAAGTAACCTTGACATATTATGAGCTTATGTTATCATCTTTATAATTCCTACAAGGACATTACGATGCACCCTCACGCTGCTCATTGTAACTACAAAGTTTTGTGCATTTTAAAAGTTTCAATAAACTAAACTGGAAAAACAGTAACAGCCGAGGTTTGGTTTATTTTTTGTTTTTTTACATAAACCAATGACATGCGTCATTTGTGCATGTGGAAGGTCTTACTCACACATTGGAGAGCTCCGTAAAAGGGTTCACTTATTATTGGTACATTGCACTTATGTTCTGCCCGAATGGAATGACAGTTGCATGAAAGGTGTGTCCGATGCTCCTGTACGTGGAGCTAAGTCACATCCTCCAACAGATAACAAACTATTTCTCATATCATTGTTGGCGGCTTCCAGTCTGCTCCTTCCACTCGGTCTCCTACTGTTCAGCTCAACTACATCAAACTCTGTAACCCCAGGTAACTGCAGAACTTCACACTCTTTTCTCTTTGGAATCAAAAATCCTAGATGTCTTGATTACAAGTGCACTGGAGAAAACAGTTCTAACTAAGTCTGAGGCTGATTACGTTCAGGAAGTACCAACCCAGCAGTCAAACCCTCTCCTTTGGTTTGAACTAACGAGACAGTCATATGGCTGAATTACCCCCTCAGTTTTGTTCACCATTCACAACCAGCTCCTTCACTCATCATGTCCTCATGTGTCTGCATGGGTTCTCTCCCAGCTTACTCCCAAAGTCCAAAGACATCCAGTTAGTGGGGTTAGGTTTATTAGTGATTCTAAATTGCCCATAGATGTGAATGCATGTCTATTACTCTCTGTTAGACCTGTGACAAACTGGCAAGCTGTCTAGGGCATAGGTGTCAAACTCTGGCCCGCGGGCCAAATTTGGCCCACAGCCTAATTACATTTGGCCCGCAAAGCCATACCAAATTACTATTAGAGCTGGCCTACTGGTATTATACAGCTGATATATATATTGTCTAGTATTAAGCTTTGCTTGTTCCATATTCAGTTTTTCAGCAAAACTTGTTTGAGAAGAGATTCATTCTTATATCTGGAGGAAGATTTTTTTTTTTCAATAAATATTAATGTTAGCCCGCGACTTTGGTCTAGGGTGTACCCTCTCTCTTTCTGTATGTTAGCTGGAATCTATTTAAGCTCCCCCAGTGACCTTGAGTTGAATAAGAAAAAGAAAACAGATGGATGACTATTTGAGCGTTCCTTTTCCGAGTTTGTCTTTTGCTTTTACTTTCGTCTGCTCTGCCTTGATTGTATTCACCTTTTCATATATATATAGGCATTTGTTGTAATGTCACTAATGGGAGTATCAAGATGATGTTTCAGAGTTATTTAATTCTTCCAGCAGCTATTTAATAGTATCATTTTATTTGCTCTGTAAACAACTTGCATGAATCTCTTTCCAGATCCTGTGTTTAAATCTGCACACGTCAGCCCAAAGTGTGCACTTATTAGAGAGGAGCTCACATACAAGTAGGGCTGGGTATCGTCACTGATTTCTAGAATTGATTCAATTCCGATTCACAAGGTCCCGAATCGATTCGATCCACGATTCGATTTGATTCGATTCGATTCGATTTAAATCTGGGAAATTTTGACAGTCAGAAATATTATAATTCAGATCAGTACATTTACATATTTTTGTATCTATAAAAAGGAAGCTGATACACGCAAGACTTTATCAAAGGCGTGAGCGTCACAGCAGATGCCTTTGTGTCAAAGTAGCTGAAGATAAAACACAGAAAAACATGAAGGTGATTTTCCTGGCCTGGGATTTTATAAAAATATTCTGCAATAGATCAAAAATGAAAGAAAACCATTAATCAACATATGAACATTACCTCTGATGTTACAGCGGTTTTATTAGAGACACGGCGTTTTGCATTTTTCATAATTTTAAGAAGTTTAAATTTGTTCAGTATTGAGGTAATGAGGTTTTCTTTCCGGAAGAATGTAAAAGGGAAAAAAAAACAGCAGCCAACAGCACTGTAAACAACAGTAGACTGGTGCGTAACAAGCAAGCTGTTCTTGAAGTACAGAGAGAGAGAGAGAGAAAGAGGGAGAGAGAGAGAGAGAGAGAGAGAGCTGTGCATCGTGGTGGAAGCAAAACAGTAAAGGTCAGAGTGAATTCATGACGATGTTTATGTGAAGCGTAGTTTGGATCTTCTTTTGCTGCTGGTTCGGTCAATATTGTTTGGAGAGAGATAAAACTAACAGCTTTAGAATCAGCGCAAAAAGGGCGTAAACACAAAGGCGGACCCGCCGACAGATCAGAATCAGCGAGCTGTCGGCTTTCAGCCCCGACCGTGAGAAAGGCGACATCTAACTGATTCTGATCCGGGGGTCGCGCTGTGTGTTTAAGTGCAGAATCCATGTACCTGCTCTCATTTACTGTCTTAGCTGTTTGGTGGTTGTTGAGATTTTGTGAGATTTCACCAGAGATTCTGGCATGTCGGGCAAAATGAATTTATATTAAAAAATCGATTCAGGATTTTAATGAATCGATTTTACGTTATCCAAGCCAGAATCGATTTTAATCGATAAATCGATTATAAAAACCCAGCCCTACATACAAGGTCTTCAAAAATCAGGCCCCATCTTATCTTAATGACCTTGTAGTACCATATCACCCTTAGAGCACTTCGCTCTCACACTGCAGGCCTACTTGTTGTTCCTAGAGTATTTAAAAGTAGAATGGGAGGGAGAGCCTTCAGTTTTCAGGCCCCTCTTCTGTGGAACCAGCTTCCTGTTTGGATTCGGGAGACAGACACTATCTCTACTTTCAAGATTAGGCTTAAAACTTTCCTTTTTGCTAAAGCATATAGTTAGGGCTGGACCAGGTGACCCTGAATCCTCCCTTAGTTATGTTGCAATAGACGTAGGCTGCCGGGGGATTCCCATGATGCATTGAGTTTTTCCTTTCCAGTCACCTTTCTCACTCACTATGTATTAACAGACCTCTCTGCATTGAATCATATCTGTTATTAACCTCTGTCTCTCTTCCACAGCATGTCTTTTATCCTGTCTTCCTTCTCTCACCCCAACCGGTCGCAGCAGATGGCCCCGCCCCTCCATGAGCCTGGTTCTGCCGGAGGTTTCTTCTGTTAAAGGGAGTTTTTCCTTCCCACTGTCACCAAAGTGCTTGCTCATAGGGGGTCATATGATTGTTGGGTTTTTCTCTGTATCTATTATTGTACGATCTACTGTACAATATAAAGCGCCTTGAGGCGACTGTTGTTGTGATTTGGTGCTATATAAATAAAATTGAATTGAATTGAAATGAATTACTTCTCCACATCAGAAAGATCCGATTTAGGTTGTTCTGACTAGAATACCTTCTGGGAGACGTTTTCTTGCCCTGTCGTACCAGGAGAAGGCCCCAGGGAAGACCTCGGATGTGCTTGAGAGATTATAGATCTATAGGCTTCTCAGCTTAAGCTGCCAGCCC
Source organism: Simochromis diagramma (assembly GCF_900408965.1). Taxonomy (NCBI): domain Eukaryota; kingdom Metazoa; phylum Chordata; class Actinopteri; order Cichliformes; family Cichlidae; genus Simochromis; species Simochromis diagramma. Next base: position 113,461 of record NW_024387316.1, read on the forward strand.
CACAATCCCACCAACTGGATAAGTGGAAGTGGATAGACAGACAGACAGACAGACAGATAGATAGATAGATAGATAGATAGATAGATAGATAGATAGATAGATAATTTGATAAACGGCTCAGATCATCTTATTTCACCACACTGACTGCATCCAATTACACGCGGACCCCATAATGTAAACAATGTGACACACAGGTCACATTTCACAGAACAAAGAATAACAAAAAAAATAAATACAGTAAATACAGAATATATTCCCATAATCAAATGTTTCTGAACAAATATTCCATTATTCTTCCATGTAATGCTTTTATATGATCAGCTGGAAATACTCAGACAATTATCCACATAAATTACTTCATCCACATACGCCTCTGAGTTATCTCGCTGAAATAACCTGAAACACATGCGTGCATATCCAAAGGTGCTACTTCAGTTGCAAAAATGATACAGCAAAAAATACTTTTAACTGCTGAAGATTTCCACAAATATCTCTGGAGAAGGAGAGGTTTCAAACAAAGCAAAATCCACCCCAAATGTCGATAAAATTCATATTGGCTTTACAAAATGATACAAGCAGAATGCTAACAGAACAGGTATGTTAAGCTGTTTCAACCTGGTCCCCTGTTGGTGTTTTTATGTATGTAAATATTAAGAAGCCATTCTAAGGTTAATCATGAAACACATTCATTATTGGAAGGTTCATGTCAGGTACAGACATCTGATAGCGAGGCTCAGCATTTGATGTCACCTGGGAAACACATGTAAACATGCTATCTGAAGCAGACAGGAATAAGATTTCTTTTTAATTGCAATTCTTTCATCAATACAACAGAGCAAAAACACCAGAAAGAATAAATCAGCACAGATATAAAGTGATACAAAACTAGACTTACCAGGAGTCAAAACAAACAAATTAACCATTAAAATGAGAGTCTACTCTTACAATTTTTTTGTTTTGTTTGACATCTTAGGTCAACTGAACTCCTCCTCTTGCTGTTTAGATGTCCTGCCAACAAGTTTTTTCAAAAAGGTCTCAAAGACTTTAGAGTCAGACCTGTTACAGATCGTCAACTTTTCCTTAATGTCAGGTGTGTTTCCAGAACCACTAAAAACTGCTGTAATCAAACCTATACTGAAAAAGGACAATCTTGACAAGACACAAATGAACAACTACAGGCCGATCTCAAATCTCCCATTTTTAAGTAAGATCATTGAAAAAGCAGTTTCTCAACAGCTCAATTACTTCTTAAAACAGAATAACTGCTACGATGCCTTCCAGTCAGGTTTTAGACAGAACCACAGCACTGAAACCGCTCTGACCAAAGTGTTTAATGACATATGTCTGAATACAGACAGTGGAAAAATGTCAGTCCTAGTTTTACTGGATCTCAGTGCAGCATTTGATACAGTTGACCACAACATATTACTCAAACGACTGGAGAACTGGGCAGGTCTTTCAGGAACTGTACTAAACTGGTTCAAAACATACTTAGAAAACAGGAAATACTTTGTATCAATAGGTAACTTCACATCCGAGCAGACAAGTATCACATGTGGAGTTCCCCAAGGTTCCATCTTGGGACCCCCTCTGTTTAACATTTACATGCTCCCACTGGCACAGATTATAAAGAACAACAAAATAAACTACCACAGCTATGCAGATGACACACAAATATATATCACAATGTCACCAGGAGACCGAGGCCCTGTACAGGCTCTTGGTAAATGCATTGGAGAAAATTGTGGCACAACCAGTCATTAATTT